>NC_042615.1:336126454-336426454 GCF_901001135.1 Rhinatrema bivittatum | reverse complement strand
GTTGGTTTAAGGGCCTCCAGCTTAGCTGAAAAGCTTATACTAACTATTGGAAAATACACTAAGACACTTTTTTTTTTTTTTTTTTTTTTTTTTTTTTAAGGACATTGTTTGAACAGAGCAAATAAATGTAGCCTACTGTAAGGTATTTTTTTTCTCTATTATATTTATATAGCACTTCAGATAAGTCTATCAGAGGCAGTGTACAATCAACATTAAACAGAGTAAACAGGCACACAAATCAGAAGTGATTCTTTGAAAATGAATATGATAGGAAGTAAAACAAAATCCTGAATTTTTTTTTTTCAGTTTGGAGAAATTTATAAGATTTTTTTCATCCATAGTAGTGATGGGAATTGGTAAAATGTGCATCTGGCAGAGTGATGGTCACATCTGCAGGTGAAAATCTCCACACACACACACACCCCCCCCCCCAAAAAAAAAACAAAACAAAAAAAACCTACTCACAAAACATCAGTGCTTTCATTATGACTATTTATTTATTTATTTATACAACTTTATATACCGACTTTCAAATACATGTCAAGCCGGTTTACAATTGGCGAAATTGCAGTAGCAAAATCAAACTAATAATTGTAATAAAACTTATCTAATTTTACAGTCATTCAATAAGTCCAACCTTTTCAAAGCCCTTTGACATCTCTCACAGAGGCCACACAAAGGTAGTTTGGTCCATCTGGTAGGGTGGCAGGTAAGGTTTGAAATACTCTCCATGGAAACAAATATCAAGCCTAGATCCATAAATATCTTTCATCTTTTTTCAGATGGACCTGGGTTCAGATTTAATAGCTTCTTCATCACTCAAAAAAGTAAATCATTTCTGCAATTCCACATAATGCTTTTTAATCTACATCTATCAAACTGCACCTAGCACCCACAGCATTCACACGACACAGGCCTCCAGACAAGCTTTGCAGCACAGGTGGCATCCGATGAAGGAGTTAGCTCCCACGTGGGGGCCGCCGCCCCCCGCCCCGCACAAGAGAAGCAGAAGAAGCTGTCAGTTCCTACATGAGTTTGGAAAGATGACGAGGTGAAGGAGCAGCAACGATAGCCGGCTCAAACACTGTGCCAGCAGGAAAAGCTGGTTCCTACATGGGTGCCTCTCCCTCCTATCTCCCTTTATTCCTCGTGGTCTTGGGGAAGGGGAGAGCTGCTAGCTAGCTCTACAAAAACACACACACACACACATGGGAAAAGTCAAGATCTTCAAGTTTCTCCCTGAATTTAAGCACAGTCATGCAGTTTTCAAACTGGTGCTTTATAGGACAAACTATGCAAAAGTCTGCAGGATTTCTGCAACCTTTGTAAATTAAACAGTAGTAATATTTGGAACTATTTTTCCTTGATCTAAAAACAGAATCCCTGTATGCTTCCTAATACAGCCACCTCATATTTAAGAGATTTACATATAGTAGTTCCTTTGCCTAAGGCAGTGGTTCACAACCCTGTCCTGGGGACCCCTGGCCTAAGATCTACCATGAGGTAGAAAAACTGGCAACCAGTCTGGATGCCTATTCTATAGGACAGCTTTCCCACAGGCAAAGAGGAGAAAGAGCAAGGTGGGGGTGGTTATTACTGTTACCTAATCACAGGAAGATAAAGGGCCTTGACTGAGGTCACAGAGAGAATCAGAGGGAAAAGCAGAATCTAAGCTAATGAGTCACCAATGTTCAAGAACTACCTTGTGATTAGGCAGTGATTAATTCCACACTAATCTTAATCTGTGTTCCCATAGCTTTACATACCTGAGTGATACACCCCAGGTATGGTTTTCAAGGATACAAGCTGAATGCAGAAGCTGTAAAAAAAAAGTATTGTTTACCATCACAAAATAAGTGAAATTAACTGAAACCTCCTGATCAAGTCTAACAAAGATTAAAATTGCTGTGAGAAAATTATTCCAAACCAATTATTTCTTCTGATACAATACACAAAGCAGAGTTCTTATCCAAAGGGAAAAGTCTGCGCTAAAAGGGTATGCATTTGATTTGGAGTTTCACATGGAAATTGTGGAGTTTATAGTACATGCATAATAGATAGTATGCGTGTACTTTTAATAGGTCAAGTTATGTGCACACTATCCCTTTTAAGTCCACGGGTAATGTGCGTAACTCCTAAGCAAATGCACATACCTAGTAACTACAATGTAGGTTACTTTTCCCCCATGTGCATCACTTTGCACTTGTCCACATTTAATTTCATCTGCCATTTAAATACTCAGCCTGTCAGTCTCGCAAAATCCTCCTATATTTTTTCACAATTCACTTGTGATTTAACAACTCAGAAATTATGTATTGTCTGCAAATTTGATCACTTCACTCAACATTCCCTTTTCTAGATCATTTATAAATATTTCTCACACTTTGTTTTTGCATCCATCACTTCCACTAGGAGAACACTACATGCATCCACCACCCTCTCTGTGAAATATTTTCTAATGTGACATCAGAAATCTGCCCCCTTGGAATTTTATAAATTGTGACCCGTTCTAAACTGGAAAAGATTCCTGTATATTATATATATCTGAGGTAGTTAAAAATGTATCTAGCATTCTCCTCCCCCCCCCCCCCCCCCCCCTAGTCTCTTCTAAGTTATACATATATAGGTCCTTGCGTCTCATTTAAAAAAAAAAAAAAAAAAGGCCATTAGTGAAAGACTTGCATCATTTTAGGTAGCCCTTCCTTGGCCTACCTCTATTGTCTATCCTTTCAGAACACAGCCTCCAGAACTGGACATACTCCAGAAGAGGCCTTTGCCAGTTATGTGCACCTAGACATTATTGCTTCTCTTTTTCTACTGGTTATACCTCTTCTTATGCACCATAGTATTGCACTGGCCTCTGATCACTGATTTGTACTTAAAAGATCATATATGATCACCCCAAAGTCTCACCCTCTTCCTCAATTGTGTACTGTTCCCTTAAATTTTTGCACAAGACTACACTTTTTTTGCATTGAATCTTAGCTGGTAATCATTTGACCACTCAAACTTTCTTATAATGCTCTTCATTTTGTCTACTCTGTTGCAGATCTTAGTATTAGTGCAAACAAATTTTTCTTACTGATCCCTCAGCGAGACTGGAAGATTGGGTTTCCAAATGGCAGATGAAATTTAACGTAGACAAGTGATGCATATAGGGAAAAATAACCCTTGCTATAGTTAAACAATGTTAGGTTTTAGCTTAGGAGTTACCACCCAGGAAAGATCTAGGCATCATAGTCTAATAATACATTGAAATTGTCACCCAGTATGCTGTGGTGATCAAAAAAGCAAAAATGTTAGGAATTAAGAAGAAAATAGAAAATAAAACTGAAGATGTCATAATGCCTCTGTATCACTCCATGGAGAGACCGCATCTTGAACACTGTGCAGTTCTGGTCACCACATCTCTGAATCCGGTATAATCATAGCTGGGAAAAACTGGGGCTTACTTGTCTGGGGCAGGTATGGCACAATGGAGTGTTATCATTTGACCAACTACAATGAATATAGGACCTACCTAAGATTGATTTCTTAGCCTTTGCCCAGCTGAAACACTTCCTCACCAAAGGCGTGACCAGAGATTTACAGCAGGGCCAATCCCTTTTTGGAGGGGTACTGTATTTTGGCAGGTAAAGTCTGGAAACATATCCAAGATCTCAATTACTGATAGGTCAGGATTGTACCAAAGGGGCACACATGCAGCTTGGGAGTCACCTGGGACAGGGGCCAATGGGAAGAATCTCAATGTCTGCAGCTTTGATTGAAAATAGATATAAACTTTGATCTCTGGCATTATTCTCCGGCTCGAATAGCCAGGTGGTCTCTGGGCCTCTCCTCCATGTGCTGGCAGAATTGTTACCAAATAGGCACTTTCTTCCATATGTAGTGGAGTTGTCCCCACATACAATGTTTTTGGAGGGCCTGTCAGGGATTGCTGGAGTCCAAGTTCCATTGATGGTGGAGTTATGGCTACTGGGAATTCCTTATGAGGGGTATACAGATGATCAGCAAACACTGTTTCAGTATGTGAATACCGCAGCAAGTGTGTTGGTGGCCGCTCATTGGAAGTCCAACACCATACTGACCCCCACACAGTTATTAGTAAAATTACGGTAGTTATATGCTGGAAGAATTGACTGCTATTAGAAGGGATTCTCTACCTAGGTTTTACAGAATATGGTCCAAGATATTCCACATTATTCCTGAAGATAGTGGTTTATGAGTAACCTGTGTGTCCACATTGGAGGGCAGGGGCAAGGAGGGCAAAGGACTGTGCAAGGGACAAATTATGACGACTAGTTCCTACAGTCAGTGATTCACCAGTGGCACATATTACTTAACTGTTTTCTGGAGGTTTGTTACTATGCATATGATAGCACCGTTTGTTGACAATATATTGTTAATGTGGTTTTATATTAATTTAAAAAAAAAAAAAAAACAAAAAAAACACCCACACATTTAGGTCTCATGGTACCGGAGGTTTCGTCACCAGTGGTCGAAGCCAAAGCATGCCCTTCATGAATCTGGAGATCAACGGATGATTTGAAATTGGTAGATTATGAGGGTCATGAAACGCTGCTATAAACTCTGACTGACGTGGTGGCTAAACCTGCATTGTAAAGGGTGTGCAGATATGCAGCAGTTGAGTGGCCGTGGCTGAAAAAGGCTCTATGTTCCTTGGGCTACACCAATTTTGGTAGCTGTGCCATTTTTCCAGTGTAATTGTGTCTGGTTGAAGGTTTCCTGGATGCAATAAGGATATCTGTGTAGGTAGGCCTAGGTGGTTTAATATTTGCCTTTCAATCTCACGCCTTGAGATGAAGCGATTGATGCATTGGATGGAGGAGAGAACCCCCTTGTGTTAAAAGATGTGGAAGGTTCTGCAGTATCTTTGGGCGTATGGAAAGTCGTATTAGATACGCATACCACGGTTGTCTCAGCCATGCTCTGGCGATGAGTATCATGTCTGCCACTTCTTGAATGCATTTTTGAAGTGTTCGAGAAATCAGTGGAATGGGCAAGTAGGCATACATTAAGCCTGGTGTCCATGGAATGAGACAGGCATCTGGGGCGAACCGTAGTTTGCTGGGATAAATGGAGCAAAAGCTCTGAACTTGCATATTTGTTTCCATTGCGAAGAGGTCTATTATGGGGAAACCCCACTTTTGGAAAACGTGTAATGCCACTTCTGGGTTAAAGTCCATTCTTGTGGATGAAAAACTCTGCTTAGACGGTCTGCCATTACATTGTCGAGACATGGAAGGTAAGTGGCTTGGAGGGTTACTTGGGCTTTGAGAGTCCAGAAAAGTATTAGAGTTGCTTCCCGACACAGTGTCCAGGAACCGGACCCTCCTCCTTTGTTTATGTAAAACATGGCCACTTGGTTGTTTGTGTATATCAATAGACTTGCTCCCCAGATTTGGGTCGAGAACGTTTGAAGTGCTTTTCAAATGGCACGCAACTCTAGGAGGTTGATTTGGTATGTAGTCTCTCAAGGTGTCCATAGACCTTGAGTTTTTTAGGTCGCCTAGGTGGGCTCCCCATTCCTTCCTGGAGGAATCAGTCGTAAGTGTGAGCTGATGATGGGGTAAACGGAAGGGGGCGCCAGAGGATAGGTTACTGGGAGAGAGCCACCAACGAATATCTTCTTTCATTGAGTTGGTAAGTCAAACCTTGCAGTTGAGGGGTTGTAGAAACTGACCACGGGGTCTTTAGGCCCCATTGTAAGCATCGCATATGCAGTCTGGTGTGGGGAACCACATAGATGGCTGCCGCCATATGTCCTAGAAGAGAAGTTTAAGAACTTGGCATGCTGATGCTTGGGTTTTGTCAAGTAGGCTGTGAGCCAATGTTGTAAGAGTTTGAATCCTGTCTCTGGGAAGGTAGGCTCTCTCCTACTGTATTGATGAGAGCTCCTATGAATTAAAGAAGTTGTGTAGGTTGTAGGTGTGACTTCTTGTAGTTGACAAGGAATCCCAGGGTTTGAAGACAGTTGATCGTACGTAACGTATGCGCTCATAGTGTAGGTGGATCTGACTCTACTATTAACCAGTCGTCCAGATAAGGGAATATTTGGATCAAAAGTTCCCAGAGATGAGCCACCACCATTGCTAGGCATTTTGTGAATACTCTTGGGGCTGAGGATAGGCCAAAGGGAAGAACCTTGTACTGGTAGTGTGTATTCTGATCTTGAAAACAGAGGTAAACGCCAAGAGGATGGGTGAATTGGGATATGGGAGTATGCATCCTTCAGGTCGATGGAACATAACCAATCATTGGGTTGTATTAGTGGCAAGATTTTCTTGAGAGGTCATCTTGAATTTTTCTTTCTGGATATGTTTGTTGAGTAGTCGTAAATCCTGAATGGGTCGGAGACCCCGACTTCATTGGAATAAGGAAGTATTGGGAATAGAATCCCTGGTTCTGTTGTTGAAGAGGGATTATTTGTATGGATTTCTGAATTTGCAGGTTGGCTAATTCTGCGTTGACGGATGCTGAGTGTGAGCATCTTGTCCGTATCCGAGTAATATGAGGAAGGGAAGGAAGGGATATGAAATTTAGAGGGTAATCTTATTTGATGATGTTGATCACCCACTGGTCTGATGTAATGGATTCTCAAGTACTTAGGAAAAATTGAAGGTATCCTCCTATGAATTTTGGTGGTGGTGGCTCTATTGACCTCAAAAAGATGATGGTGGTTTTTGTTGAGGTGCAGATACCTGTTTTTGCTACCTTTGTTGTTTGGATCTGCCCCTTGATGGTGTAGTCTGGGAGGAATTCCTGGGCAGAGCATAAGGCTGAGGCCTATATTGTGAATATGGCCATGAATAATACCGTCGACGGTAAGAAGGATAAAACCTCTGCTGGGTGTCATAAGGAAGAGTATGGCCGCACTCTGTTCCTTCGAATGAGAGAGACTGTGTCCCCAAAATAGATTGTTCACCACCGCATGGGATGTTGGCCAATTTTTCATGATCAGGCCGAATTGTACTCACCTTAAGCAGAAGTGGAGGCTCCTGCCGATGACTCGAAAGATTCGTATATAGATCTTAGATGTTGGAGACCCTCTATGTCCAGAAAAGGCTGTGGGAGTGTGTTGTCCTCTGAAACAAATTGGGCGTAGTTTTTGAAGAGATTCAAGAAGGTACTGCGTAGTATAAAATTGATGATGCTGTATCCTAGTCACCAACATAGAGGAATGGTATACTTTCCAAAGTTGTCTAGGTATTTATTTTCACAGCCCAGCAGGGCATTAGAATGTAGTTTGGTACGCTTTGCCTTTGATAAAGCTGATTCGACCACAATGGAGTGATGAGGAAGCTGAGAAGAAGATTCGTAAATGGTTGAGTTATGCATTTTATATTTGATATCTATTTTTCTGGATGTTGCCATTGTTGAAAAAGGTGGTGTTTTCCAGATTTTAAGCAGGACGTTATCTAGAACCGAATGCGGTGGTAAAGCAGTTGGCTCAGGAGGAGCTTCAAAGATTTTTAGGATCCCATCATTTCTGCCCTGGGATCAGGAACCTTTCCCGTTTCAACTTGAAGGAGGTTATCTACTTTTTCAATAAAAGTTGCATAGGTCAGATCATCCGGGGAGGATATGGCTCCAGTAGGCCTTCCAGTGGGTCAGATGGTATTCCTGTCGAAGAGTTGGAGGAATAGGTCGATATCCGAGAACTAGGGCTCAGTGGCTGGACCTGTGTATGTTCTATGTTTGGGTCCAGTGGCTCAATACCTTGTGATGAGGCAGGAATCTTGAGGGGACCCCATTAGTGGTACCTGCTTTGACTACTCCAGATCCTTAAAGAAAGAATTTAAAACTTCAGAGATTTTTTAGTCTTTGCAGATACTGCTAATGTACCCCGAGGAGGGATGTGCAGTCATGTTTTAGGGTTTTTGTCGGAATGGCAGCCAACAAGATGTCCGCAGGTGATGTCCTTTTAAGCTGGGTCCTTGCTGGAATGACCGGAGACTAACGAAAACGTTTGGTCAATGGAATCTGTAATGAAGGAGAGCGTCTCTTGGACTGAGATACAGAGAAGAGACTAGAAAGAGCGCTCACTCACTGGTGTTTGACCTGAAGAGTGGGATTCTGGAGCAGACACACGCCACATCAATATCTGGGCTTATATTGGTGTCCCGTGGGGCGTCTTGAGAATGTTCTCTTTTCTCTTCCTTGAGGATTGAGTCGATGGATGTGTCCGATAAGTCGTATGACGCCACTTTTCTTTAATGCTTTGCTTCAGCGGTGCATCATGCCGATGATGGATCGTGCGCCAATCCCTGTGCCATTGAAGCGCCGTAGATGCGCCCGCTTTGTCAGCACTGAAGGATGGGGTCGGCCCGACCCAGAAGCCTGCGAGCCGGACGACATCTCCCAATCCCTGTCTGTAGTACTGCCGCCGGAGCCCCGGCTCGTTTAGAAGGCCCTAAGGGTATGTGAAACCCTGGCCCGGTATTGGACACGACCCGTTGCAATTCTGAGGGTCCTAGGGAGGAAGCCCTTTTGATGTGGGTCTTACCCTTCTTCGCCGGTCCCAATGTGCTGATGTCTGTGGGGCATATGAGCCCATCCTTAGTCGCTCCATCTTTGCTGCCCGCTGACACTGGGCCCGTGGAGACATGCGGCCGCAATCTCTACACAACGCTTGGTCGTGATCTGAGCCTAATTTTGCCACATTGGCAGTATTTGAAGCCGGATGACTTCAGAGCCATCTGGGATGAAAAAAAATTGAGAGAAATAAACGTGGAAAAAAAAATCTCCGAAAAATTGTGAGGAAAAAAGTAGCTTAAGGAAAAAACCCTGCATGTGATAGAGTTCGTGGAAAAAAAGAAACTGAAGAGGAGAGGGAATCGCGCGGGAACACCACTGCGCAGCTGCACACAGAGTCAAAGTTCTGTGATTGGCTGAGGAAACGCCACCTACTTAGGGTTGTAACGCTTCCCAGACAGCATGGCTAATTCAGCCCTACTATCGACGGGAAATCACCAGTGCTCAAAACAAAAATCAAGAAATATAAAGACAGCAGTAAAACCATAATATTAAAAAGAACAGATTTCAAAACAGCTGATGAATGGAATACCCAATAATTAAAAACTCAAATAAAAGATTTCAAGACACCAATAAAATGTCAAAACAGCAGACACAAAAGGTGAAGTAATTAAAATTAATATGGATAAAAAATGCTTTGCTCTCTATAACCTGGGAATGTTTGATATCCAGGTGCCCTGAGATTGTTTTGAATTAGCAGGAGGTTTACTTGCAGCTTTCTCCTCTCTCTCAGTCACACAAACTCTCTCTCACACATATATAACATTGTCTCTCTCACTTACATAGGCTGTCGCTCACATATTTACTCACGGGATCACAATCACATGCTCTCAATCATAGTTATCCACACCTCTTTCTCATACACGCTGGCTCAAACGCATGCTTCACTCACTCTCTCCCCCCCCAAACCACCAAAGAACTGGTGGCAGCAGCAGCCTCTTCTTCCAACCCTTGCAGTCTCCAGAAAGGTGTTCCATCGGCCAAGGGGGCAGATGTTTCTCTTTTCGCTCTTGGCCAATACAAGTGTGCGCAGTAAGTTACCATGGTCTCTTCTTCCCGCACACGTAGCAGCTACGCACCACCTCCTCTTCCAGGCCACAGAGACAGGAAGAAGAGACCATGCTACTAGTGCTGCTAACTCCAGTTATCCTGCCATGTTCCGCCCAGGCAGAAGAAAAATGTTTGCATCTTGCTGGGGCAAGGGGAGCAGTTGGATCAGTGGGGGACCGGGAAGTGTCACGACATACCAGTTGAGAACCGCTGAACTAGAGATTACCCTGTGTTGTCTTGCTGGTTTGCCAACTAGCCTACTTGTTAAAATACACAGGCAATATTCAATCCAAGGTCAAGGCAGGCAGCATTCAGGCACAGATGAGGTCAGGAACAAAACCAGGTCGTTAAAAGTAGATAGAGCAGGAACAGCGAAGTGAAGAGAATCAGAAGCAGGAAGTAAGACCTGTTGCTAAGGCACCCAATGAGTGGAATTGGTTTCTATATATATACAGGAATAGTGCTGACATCATCAGCCAGTTAGGCCTACAAAAACCCAGAAGTAGAGTGCGGGAAGAAGAGACCATGGTAACTTACAAGTGCGTGCAACATCGGCACAGAGCGAAAAGAGAAACAATGTCTTGGCTGATAGAACATCTTTCTGGAGTCTGCCCCAGATAAAAAGCGGTATATAGAGAAGTTGTCAGATGCTGGGAACCATGCTGGAGGATCTCAACAGGCCACAAGTTTCAGCAGTGGGACCTGGATTGCAAAGTCTACGGTATGTTACAAATCTATAGTAAAATGGTAAAAGATAAAATGATGTGAGGAAGTGAGGAAGTGGGCAACTGACAAAACTAGGGCACATGAGGCAGCCTACTCTAGTCTGACAATCTGGAGTAGATTACCTCAAATTAACCACAGCACTGTACGACAGATACATATTTACCCTGCAGCAAACCTTTTCAGAGCATGTAAATCAAATAAAGTAAAATTTGCTCACTCCTGAATAGCTCAGATGCTAAACTGTAAAAGGTTTATGGAAAACAGCTTTCACAGAGTGATCTTTTATGAAGATATTGTGTAACTCAGCTGGCATAAACACCAACCTGGGTCAGCTTGGTAGCAAGTGCTGTGCATTGCTATGCGGAAGATCCCCAGCTCAATCCCAGAGAGTCCTCCACTTCCTGGGTCGCCTGGGGATGCTGCAGAAGCAGCACCTGCACGTTCACAGCCCTCAGGAGTAGAGCCTTGGTCATTGCTTAAGGTTGACACCTGTTGGCTAGATTTAGGGCCCATGATTGGTCGTTGCAATGACTGCCCTGTAGACTAGGTATGTGGGGGCAGGGAAGATATAAAGGAAAAATCCCCAGATCCCAGACCTGGAATTACAAAAGGATAAGGAAGAAAAATTGATAGCTAAAAAAAAATTAATTAAAAATAAAAGCAAAACATCAACCTCTGGTCCTTAGGGGAAATGTGTAGTGATATCCTTTTTTACTCCCAAGTCCAGACAATTAAAAAAAATAAAAAATATATATATACATAAAATTCAAAATCAAGAAGTTATAACAATCATAATCAAAGTCAAAGAAATACATATAAATTTGTTTCAATCAACAAATCAAATATAAATATACATTTTATATTTCAATGTTAGACTTAAAGCTACTAAAAAAAAAAAAAAAGTCTTTTGAAAAATTTCAAAGTGAGAGCAGTCCATAACTACTCTAGACTGTCATTCCACAGACATGGGCCAGCAACTGATATTGCTCTGTTCCTAGTAAGGTCCAGTCCTGCCAGTTTAAGGGTTGGGAATTCCAATACATTTTTATTTGTAGACTGTAGATGTCTAGTGGGTTTGTATAAACAAACTGCTGAAGCTAGCCAAGCAGATGAGTCCTTATGAATAAGGTTATAAATGAGAGTTAATAACTTTATACTAAGTACATCTATTTGGTTTTGGGGATGGCAATAGGGATTGACAGAATTTTATGAACTCCTGTGGAGAAAAGACACCATGGAGAATACGCTGAAGTAAATAAGCAAGGTCCCAGGTTTCTATGAAATATTGTTGGGAGTGTCACTTAACCTTTAGATATATGTTATTTCATGTCTGGTATGTATATTGTATTCTACCATGTGTTCCCTTTAAGTAACAATGGGAAGAGGGCTCCTTAAAAGGCAAGGTTTCCCAACCTTTTCAAACCGAAGGCATACCTGAGTTAACAAAAATGTTGTGGCATGCCAAACTCCATGGAGCAGACAATGTGGGCATAGAGGACTCGCATGTTCAAGAGAAATGTTAGGGAAGCATTGAGAGCCTGGCTTCCAAATTTTAAACACAAAAAAGGGAGAGAAAAAGAGAAAGACACACCGACTAATCACAATGCACTAGCTCCCTGTATATTCAAGTACTGGAGAAGGGAGAAAGTGTGATGCAGTTGGCTTGGACAGTTACCTTGCCCAACACAGACTGCCAGAGCTCCTCCACTGCTGCTGCTCTCAGCATTCAAAATGGGTCACCTCCAGTGCTCAGTACACTCCTTGTTTCACTCGGCCTGCGGATAGGATAGAGACTGGAAGGACTAAAATAAGGCAGCTCAGGAGGGGAGAAGATGAGGAGAGATTGTGTGCACTGTGTGTGTAATGGACAAAATGGGGACTGGCTAGACACGACCTGCATGCTGCCAGTTAATTCCCACACTCCAGGGCTCATGCTGTAGCGAGGAAAAAGATGCCATTGCATGGATTTGAAGAAAGACATCTTGGGAGAATAAAGATGCATCCATTCTACAAGCGTAAGAGAAGTAGACAATCTTGTGACACAGGAGAAACTGGAGATGCAAGGGAATGGAAAGAGAGGCAAGGAAAGGCTGGACAAAAAAAAAACAGTGAAAGGAAGTTTACTTACTGTAAAAGATTCCCATAGATAAAAAGATGAATTAGAAATTACGTGTGGCTGACATCATCTGGCAGCACTGAACGGACTCTCCTCTCCTAGCTAATAAATCTAATATCTTAGACTCTAGGAAACACAGCTTCAGAAATGGCCAGGGCCGGTGGAAGCACTAAGCGAACTAGGCCTGGGCCTAGGGCGCTGATGGCAGACATGAAGGCTCACGCGGCTGCCGGTGGACCTCATCCCACTGGCGGCTGAGCAGTGAACTACTGCTGTGCTGTGTGCCGGATACACACAGCAAGAAGATCAGCAGGGCTGAGGTGGAGCTCATGTCACCACGGCCTGAAGAAAAAAACCTGCAGGTGCTCCTCCTCCTTCCTGCCCGCATGGCCCCGGAAGAAAAATGTTGCCGGAGCCGCACGGGCAGTAAGGAAGAGGAGCAGCATCAGCCACGTGCAAAGAGGAGCAGCGCTTACGGGCTGCCGCAAATACCAAGTCGCAGCGGCCTGAGAAGAGGAGGCGGCCCAGTAGCAGAGCCTCCACCACGGATCCCACACTGCGGGCGGCCCGAGAAGATCAGGGCCGCTGCAGAGCCCATCCTGCGGCAACCAGTGAAGAGGAGGCCCAGAGCCTGTAGAGTGTGTATATGAGATGAGTTGAGACTGTATGTGGGAGTGAGGACCTGAATGTTTGCAGAGATTTGTTCGCGCAACAAGGCGCGAACAAATCTACACCCGATTTTATAACATGCGCGTGCAGCCACGCACGTTATAAAATCCAGGGTCGGCACACGCAAGTGGGTGCACACTTGTGCACGCCGAGCCCAAGGGGAGCCCCGATGGCTTTCCCCGTTCCCTCCAAGGCCGCTCCGAAATCAGAGCGGCCTTGGAGGGAACTTTTTTTTGCGATTCCCCCTCCCCACTTCCCCGATCTAGCCCACCCCCAGTTCTAACTAAATCCCCTCCCCCCCACACCTTCTGTTTCCGAAATTACGCCTGCCTAGCTTGCGCGTGCCGGCTCGCTGTACCGGAGAATTCGGGACCACCCCCAAACCTCTACCATGCCCCCGGACTGTCCATTTTTGAAAGCCCCGGGATATACATGTGCCCCGGGGCTTGTGTGCAGTTGTGCCTATGCAAGATAGGCTCGGCGCGCGCAGGGGCAGCTGTTTGGGGGTTACGTGCGTAACCCTTTCAAAATCTGCCCCTGTGTGTATGAATGATTGTATGAGAAAGAGCGAGTGAGAGCAAACATGTGAGAATGGAGAACCTGACTGTGGGTTTGAGGAAAGAAGACAGATTGCGAGAAAAGAAATAGAAAAAAAACCCAATATAAAAGGAATTAGCAAAAAAAAAAAAAATAAGGGATGGTGGGAAAAAAAGCCTGTGATCAACCGATTAGAAAACTAAGATCAGACAGCAAATGAAAAAAAAAAAATTTACTTTTTACTGATTGGCACATGTAATCTTTGGAAATGTGCAAGAGCAGCACTTTCTCTATGCGGATCTCACAATGTACGAGATCAACATGGAGGAAATGGAAGCCCATGGGGCCTGCACAGAGGAGGCAGCAGAATGGGCTTCATTGCCAGTAGCAGCAATCAGCACCTCCCCAATAGCCATGCGGCAGCAGAGGAATGAGAGAGGCTCTGAGGTTGCTGGCAAAAGAAAGAGGGGGTCTGCCTTTAGTGTGTGCATGTGTATGAATGGGAGTCTGCGTATGAGAATGAATGGGTGCCTTCCTGGGGTTTGTATGTGTGAAAATAATAGAGCTTACCTGTGTGTATGTGAGAGAGCCAGTGAGAGCATGAGTGTGTATGAGAAAATCCAGGGAAGTAAGAGTGTGTGTGTGGGGGGGGGGAGGGGGGGGAAGAGTATCTTACAGCCTGAGAGTGTGTCAGTGTGTGTGAGAGCGAGAGGTTATGGTGGGTATAAGAGCATGAATGTGTATGTATGTGACAGTAAGAACATAAGAAATTGCCATGCTGGGTCAGACCAAGGGTCCATCAAGCCCAGCATCCTGTTTCCAACAGAGGCCAAAACCAGGCCATAAAAACCTGGCAATTACCCAAACACTAAGAAGATCCCATGCTACTGATGCAATTAATAGCAGTGGCTCTTCCCTAAGTAAAATTGATTAATAGCCATTAATGGACTTCTCCTCCAAGAACTTATCCAAACCTTTTTTGAACCCAGCTACACTAACTGCACTAACCACATCCTCTGGCAACAAATTCCAGAGCTTTATTGTGCGTTGAGTGAAAAAGAATTTTCTCTGATTAGTCTTAAATGTGCTACTTGCTAACTTCATGGAATGCCCCCTAGTCCTTCTATTATTCGAAAGTGAAAATAACCGAGTCACATCTACTCGTTCAAGACCTCTCATGATCTTAAAGACCTCTATCATATCCCCCCTCAGCCGTCTCTTCTCCAAGCTGAACAGCCCTAATCTCTTCAGCCTATCCTCATAGGGAAGCTGTTCCATCCCCTTTATCATTTTGGTTGCCCTTCTCTGTACCTTCTCCATCGCAACTATATATTTGAGATGCGGCGACCAGAATTGTACACGGTATTCAAGGTGTGGTCTCACCATGGAGCGATATAGAGGCATTATGACTTTTTCCGTTCTTTAACCATTCCCTTCCTAATAATTCCTAACATTCTATTTGCTTTTTTGACTGCTGCAGCACACTGAGCTGACGATTTTTAAGTATTATCCACTATGATGCCTAGATCTTTTTCCTGGTGCGCCTAATATGGAACCTAACATCGTGTAACTACAGCAACGGTTATTTTTCCCTATATGCAACACCTTGCACTTGTCCACATTAAATTTCATCTGCCATTTGGATGCCCAATCTTCAAGTCTTGCAAGGTCCTTCTGCAATGTATCACAGTCTGCTTGTGATTTAACTACTCTAAATAATTTTGTATCTGCAAATTTGATAACCTCACTCGTCTTATTCCTTTCCAGATCATTTATATATTATATTGAAAAGCACCGGTCCAAGTACAGATCCCTGAGGCACTCCACTGTTTACCCCTTTTCCACTGAGAAAATTGACCATTTAATCCTACTCTCTGTTTTCTGTCTTTTAACCAGCTTGTAATCCACGAAAGGACATCGCCTCCTATCCCATGACTTTTTAGTTTACGTAGAAGCCTCTGAGGGACTTTGTCAAATGCCTTCTGAAAATCCAAACACACTACATCTACCGGTTCACCTTTATCCACATGTTTATTAACCCCTTCAAAAAAATGAAGCAGATTTGTTAGGCAAGACTTCCCTTGGGTAAATCCATGTTGACTATGTTCCATTAAATCATGTCTTTCTATATGCTTTACAATTTTGTTCTTGAGAATAGTTTCCACTATTTTACCCGGCACTGAAGTCAGGCTCACTGGTCTATAGTTACCTGGATCGCCCCTGGAGCCTTTTTTAAATATTGGGGTTAAGTATGTGTGAGAGAATGGACATGTGAGAGAGGATAACCTCCTAATCCTTGACAATATCAGGGTGACTGGAAACCAAGAGCTCCCATGTATGGACAGCAGGGGCTTTTTAAAATCCTTATTAGTTTTAATTATTGGGTATTATTTGATATATGTGCTGTTTTAAAATATTTTATTGGTGTTTGGGAAATTGTAAAAAAATGTATATGATTTTAATAGAAGTTCTTTTTATCAGTAGTTTTAAAATATATTTTTTTTTATTAGTATGGTTTTACTATAACCGAAGCTTTGTGTTTCTTGATTTTATTGTTTTATGAAGAATGGTGGTTCTGTTTTTCCATTGTTAATACAGAATCTGGCTTCTTGGGGTTTCCATTTCACTTTTTTCTAATTTGTGCTCTGTATTTGGTGAGGGTCTGTCTCTGCCCATGACGACAGATTCTGCTAGCATGTAGTGTCTGTATACGGATCTATAGCAAATCGGAAATGTTTTGTTCCCTCAGTAGGTGGTGTATTGGTATTCTAGGACCCAGTGTAATATTTACCCTTGCTTATTCGCAGGTAGGGTTATTGTTTGAGTCCTTGGTTGTTATTACTGTTATGTTATGATGGGATTGCAGTATAGATGTTGAGTGTCTTTTTTGCGGGGTTTTGTGTTAGTTCACAATGTGTCTGGCAGTGGAAGGTGTTTGTGCTGCTGTTTCTGTGAGGTGACACCAGAATTTGAAAATATCTTTTAGTATGATGAGCTGTAAGGGGGAATTTCAGTGGATGCACAGAGTTACAGAACTGGAGGTGCAGGATTTATATTGACATTCTGTCCCTTCCTATATATTCGAGACTTCACTTTCATAGCCATATAGAAATAGTTGAATGAGGCTATCAAATAATTTTATAGTAGTTTTACTAGAAGTGTGAAACTGGCCAGCTTTTTAAAATTACGCAGAAGACCCTTTGGACTTTAACACTTTTTATAACCAATTTTAAAGCAGGATCCATGCTATAGAGGTGGGTGTGATATGAAGAAATGTCATTTTGGCTTCCCTCCCAAAATTCTTCTGTCTAGAGATGCCACTGATTTTCTGTGACCTTAAGCATTAGTACAAGAAGGATTAAGGGGGCGATGCTGGAGAGGCACACAAATGCATTAGCCCCCGGGCGCTGGAGACCCTTTGTGCACCACTGGGTGCGAGCCATATGGGGCCGCAAGCTGTGGCAAAGAGGAGTGGAGATTTGGCGGGCCGCAAGCAGTGCCCAACCTGCTCGCGACCCAGAAAACCACAGTCAGCGGGTGTGATCGAGAATGAGGTAGGAGTCGGGGCTGAGACCGGGGGGGGGGGGGGGGGGGGGGGGGGTGGCGGACAAGGGAGAAAGCTCGCCTAGGGTGCCTAATCCCCTTGCACTGGCCATGGAAATGGCTACAGTTCTATCATCTTCCTTTCACACCACTCTTCGCAGATTTGACACCAAAACAGACTACATTCTTAATCTCCTTGATCTCAGCCACCTTCAATACTGTATCACACTCTTAACACATTTAGTTAGTCTCATTATGTATTTCAGGGACAGCCCTCAAGTAGTTCACTTCTTTTCTTACAGACTATTCTAAATCACATTAGGATAGGCTCAGCCTGCTCAGAAATGTTCAAAATTATGTCTGGGGTACCACAAGGGTCCGCTCTCTCTCCCGTTTCATGCTTAGGTGTCAATTTCAACATTTACATGGAGGACATACAGATTTTCATTCCTGTCTCCATTTCCTGATCCAATACCATGAAGTTGGCTTCCCTTAGTATACACTCAGTTAAACAATGGTTAACACACCACAGATTACAATTAAATCTTGTAAAAACTAAAATAAGTCTGGTCTTCATGCACAAAAATCCTGCCCGTCCACCTCCAACTCCACTTACTCCAACTTCCAATAAAACAAGTGGTCAGAATCTTGGGTGTCGCCTTGGATTGCACACTTTCTATGGAAGAACACATTGTTAATGTGGTAAGATCACCTTTCTACAACTAGAATCTTCTGAAAAAAAATGTAAAGCCTCTCTTAGAACAGGATTTTCATTCTGTACTGCAAACTTTAATACTTAATTCTTTGGACTACTATAACTCCATCTATTTAGGCCTCTCTCTCAACTACAAGTCCCCTTCAAATCATTCAAAAATGTCACTGCAAGGCTCTTAACAGGATGCAAAACTAAAAGATCATATAACTCCCGCTCCTAGGAAACTGCATTGGTTGCCTATTATATGGAGGTCAAAATCTAAAGTTCTGAGCATGGATTTAAAACTGTTATCCAATGATTTTTCAACCTGGCTTGTGGCTACTCTCAGACTATACAAAACAACAAGCCAAAAATTTGATATACCTACCATCGAAATTGCCACGAGAAACAGAGCATTTTCTGTGGCAGGTTCATGTCTATGGAATTCATTTGCCTGAAACTATATGAACTACACAGTCATTAAAACCTTCAAGAAAGCACATAAAAGTATGTCTTATGAGCACACATTTCAGGAATGGGGGATTTCTTCTGTCTTTTCAGACTTTTTTCTTTTCTTTGAATTTGTAAATGTTGTTTAGTTTATTTTATTGTGAACTGATAAATGAAATATGCAGGTTATAAGAATTTTATAAACAAAATAAAATAGTGAGAGTGGGAGTTACCACACAGGTGTTGACTGAGGAGGTTGAGGCATTATCAGAACTCAATCCAGCTATGAAGTAGACTCTCCAGGGCAGGGGTGGGCAGTTCCGGTCCTCGAGGGCCACAAACCAGTCTGGTTTTCAGGATATACCTAATGAATATGCATGAGAGAGATTTGCATGCACTCTGCTTCAGTTGTATGCAAATCTATGTCATGCATATTCATTAGGATATCCTAAAACAGACAGGTTTGTGGCCCTCGAGGACTGAATTGCCTACCCCTGCTCCAGGGAAATGGGCAGGCATTCCTTGGCTAAATCATACTAACTATGAAAAACACCATTTATGGTAAGCAAACTTGTTTCCCCCCCCCATTGATAAGCAAGCTAGATTAGCCATGACATACAAAAAAAAAAAAAAAAAAAAAGTGTCCCAAGCTGAGGGTCACAGCAGAGCATTTATTGAGTAAGGAACCTGGGCCCCCCACGCCAAGATGACTACTGCAAGAACAGGTTACGCAAAACTATCTATCCAAATTTACTGTAACAGATTGACCAGGCAATAATAGGACATAAAGATGTGAACCGATAACCAGGTAGCAGCTTTGTAGATGTCATCAAGAGGCACCTCTCAAAGATGAGCAACAGAAGATTGCACAGCTCTTATCTGAGGAACCTTAAAGGAGTCTGATCTGTAAGGTGTAGCAGTGTTGAATGCAATCCACTATCCAGTTAGACAATATACATTTGGAGTCTGTAAGAAGTCTGTAGGAACATATGACAAATAACTGCAAGTTTGGCGGTGTGGTTGAGTTTTGTTTTTTTTTTTTTTTTTTTTTAAATAGTAGGCCAAGGTCAATTTTAATCCAAATGCGAAGGAGTTTTACTCCTTTACATAACTTGGAAAGATAGGCAATATGTTGGATTGATTGATGTGAAAAGCAGACAATCTTTGTAAGAAACCTCAGATAAGTGCAAAGGATCACCCTGTTGTGGAAGAATTGCATGTATGGTGGATATCACATAAGAGCTTAGAGTTCACAGTTTTCTAGCTGAGGTAACTGATGAGGAACACTACCCTTCATGTCAAGAATGTCAGAGAAGCTTGTCTCTGGAGATGCAAAAGGAAGTTTCATCAGTTGAGAAAGGACTACAGTGGTCCCTTGACATACGAACTCAATTGGTTCGAGAGGGCTGGTTGTAACCCAAGTTGGTTGTAAATCAAGACTATTTTTCCATAGGAAATAATGGGAAACCCAATAATGCATTCTGAACCTCCCAAAAGCACCCCTTACCTAACCATTTCTATAATAAAAAATGGATGTATAAGGACATTAATTACCAGAAACACCAATAATTTCCTAGTGTACTCACCAAAACGTTATAAAATGTGCCTAGCCTACCAGAAATAATAATTTCACCTCCTCCACCAGTTCCTTTACGATATCTACATATGGACTCTCTATCTGGGTAACCAAGTTAGGTTGAGAGAACATTACACAAATCTTTGGCTAAGTTTCCTCACTCCGAAGGTCATCAAATCTTCACAAGAGAGCACTGTTCTGTTTGTACATCTCACTCAGTGTCACAATGGCCCCTAACCCCTACACTAATACCTAAACCTCACCTCGAGTTACTAAGTGGGCCTCCCATAGAGATATAAATGCCTGCTTAGCGTGAGGGCATTATGGTTAGTCTCTCTCTCCCCCCCACCCGGTGGAATTTTTGGTTGTAACTCAAGATCTGTTCGTAACTCAAAACCAGTATTTCAGTCGTAACTCAAAGGCCCACTGTACATTCAAGTTATATGGAACTTGAAATCTTTGTACCCAAGGTTCAACATGTAATAAACCTTTCATAAATCTCAATACTAGTGGATGATTAGATACAGGAGAACATGATGGACCACAGCAGGGCTGAGATTTAGCCTTACAAAAGAGCAGCAAGTACAATAGTAAATGCTAGAACTCACATGAAAAAGTGATTTTATGGCATTTTGATGACCTCACTTGGGATATTTGTCCTATTTGAAAAAGTATGTGCTTCCTAGTGTATGATTTTCTATTCAAAATAATGTCTTCAAAAGCTGTAGGCAGAAAGATCCGTGATTAATGAGTATTCAACCTTTGAGCCATTAGATCAAGAAATGGAAGGTTCAGGTAGTAATAAAAAAAAAAAAAAAAAACCACACCCCCCTTGTCAGTTAAGACATATCTGGATTAAGATTCCAGCAATGTGGGAGCAATGGCAGTTGCGGAGGAATGCAAAACATTTTACAATATCCACAATAGTAAAGACCCAGAAGTCCTTTATTTTCTAGTGCCACATATCCAAGGTAGCTTGGATTCTGCCCCTCACTGGAACAGAGGGATGATAAATGCACGAAGGGATCAAAATTTGGGCCCAGGCTTTGCTAGGCCTGCTGCATAGCTTTAGGATAACAGCCATAAGCGTAGTATTTTGGAAGCATAGAAGGTGCACTTCAAATTAGAGTTTTGATCGGGACCCACTGAGAGTGACTGGACTGCTACATTTTGCATATTTATTGGTACAACAGTTTCTCTCAGTTCCTCTCTAAAGAAGATAGCTCCCAGACAGACAAGGGAGCTTTGCCCACCTTCAAGGGTACGAGAGAGTCAAATTCACAGGCAGGTCGAAAAAGGTAATACATACAATCTTCTGCGTCTATAAGAGGTTGTGGGTAGCAACTCCCACTTTTCCTAAGTTGGAGAAAAAAGTTTTAGTTTTTGCACGAACTTATGAAGATCTTGCACCATACAGAATTGGTGAGTGACAACAAGCGGTAAGCATAGTGTCCCATCAAAATTGCCTAGCTAGAGGAATGCCAAAAACAGGCGTTTCTTACAAAGAGCTAAAATGAGATATTTTTAAAAAATGATAGATTATACAGAGAAAATACTTCCCCCCCCCTTAAAAATTTGAATGGGCAAAAAAAATTTTCTAGTCTTGTATATAGATTACAGGAACCATACTAGAAGATTATACTTATTGGTTAGAACTACAAAACTTCCAAATCAAGGTTGTTTGAACAGAGAGAACAAGATCCATGAGGAGAGGCTGAAGAATCTGAATTATGTATACTCTGGAAGAGGAGGTACAGGGGAGAAATGATACAGACCTTCAGATACCTAAAAGGTTTCAATGATGCGTGGACTTCAAACCTTCTCGTTGGAAAGAAAATAATAGACCTACGGGGTCACGAAATGAAACTCTAGAGGGGATGACAAAAGGAAACTTCCAGAGGTGGTGAAGAAGAAAACAGTCAAAGAATTCAAAGGAGCAAGGGATAAACACTGTGGATCTCTAAAGGCTAGAGGTCAGAAATGGGAAATGAGATAAGCATGCAGGGGGAACTAACTTGCTTATTCAGTGGTTTCTATCCTTAGCAGAAGGCATGGAAATTACTATCATTAACCAATATGTTTTGAGGCTTTTAATGTAACTGCAACATTGCTCCCCGCTTAGATGGCAGGGGAGGGGGAAAAAAAAAAAAAAGGAATTTGATTCAGATGATAATCAAGGGCCCTGACTTCCATGGTCTGGGATATGATACACAAACATGAGGGGAAAAAAAGCACAGGACTGCTTCTACAGCCAAGTCCTAAAGCAAATGAAGAAAGCATGCAAGTGGATAACTTGCTGGTGCAGCAGTTACTACCCTTAATACTTTTGATGCAACCCCAACACTGCTCTCTGCTTCAACAGCAGGAGAAAAGGGGAATTGGATTCAGACAGCAAGCAATGAGGGCCCAGACTTTTATGGTTTGGGGTACTGATAAGCATGGGGGTAACCTGCACAGAGCAGCAGTTACTCCTCTTAACAGAAGGCATGGGATTACTACCCTTAACCAATAAGCCTTGATGCTTTTGATGCAACTGCAACATTGCTCTCTGCTTCAAAGGAAGGGGTTGGAGGGAAAGAGGAATTTGGATTCAGAGACAACCAATACGAGTCTAATTGTTTTAGTCTGAGGTACTGATGCATGAACATTAAGGGGGAAAAAAAAAAAAAAAAAACCCACAACCTACACACACCCCATATAGGACTGCTTCTGTGGTCAAGTCCATAAGCAAAGCACATCATCATGCAGCACTGACTGATACGTGGGGGTAACCTGCACAGCGCAACAGATACTACCATGGGAAACTTGCTGGACAGACTGCCATCATTTCTATGTAAATTTGATCACTTCCAACAATAAAGTTAAACCTTAAAAAAAAGAGAACAGCGATATTTCACTTTTAAAACATTTTCTCTTTAAAATTTGGGGTCTTATTAAATAATGTGTTTACTTCCAAAAATGTTAATACTTACAAAATTTTGACATAAGAAATGTTTTGCCTTCAAGAAGTAAATGAAGTATCTCAGCAGTGAAAAAGCAGAAAGAGAAGATACTGCAGCAGTAACAGTTGATCTAACAAACATATGCATAGGAGTCAAAATTAATTTTGGCATCTTATATAGCACCTTAAAAAGAAGAGTGTTTTAGAGAACAATTATATGCAGATTTTAGTTCCTTCCCCAAAGATCTTACAACTATGAAGGTGAATTTTGAAAGACCTACGTGAGCCAAAGCTGGGAGATACGTGCAGAAGTCAGACCAGCGCACACCGTGCAGATTTTTAAAAAAGCGCGCGAATGCATCTCCAGTACGTGCACAATTTTTTTTTTTTTAACACACAAAAAAGGGGCGGGGCATCGGCTGAGCAGGGCCCACACATTCCTAGATTTCTCAAAGAAATTTGCACGCAAGTACTTACATGCACAAGCATGAGTTGGGGTCCACTACTACGCAACTTTAATTCTGCTATGGGTGACATGCAAGTCCTGAAACAAAAAAAAAAAAAACTAGACAGGTTAGCAGGGTTTTAATGGTTGGGGCTAAGAGGGCAAAAGGTAGGCTAGTTAACTAGTGGGGGTCAGGAAGTCCTATCCTTTACCTGGGCAAACTGGGAACAAACCAGGGAAACTGGTTAATTGCATCGGTATGCTATGTATCAAAATCCCCCCCCCCCCCCCCACTTACATGATAGAGGCAGCATTTGTGTGCACATCTATATAAAATTGCGCACACATTATAAAGTGGCCGCATCCATAAGTGCAAGCTGGCGTACATGTACACTTGTGCGGCTGTTTCAAAGTTACCATCCCCGCAAGTACCTGAAGCAATGGGAGACAAAGGAACTTGCCCACGCAGTCAAGACAAATATCAGTGGGAGAAACAGGATTTGAACTCAAGTCTCCTTGGCCCCAGCCTTCACTAATCACTAGACTACCCAAACCCTGGACAGAAAAAAAAAAAAGCACGGCTAGAGTCAGCTGAACCTTGTACATCCACCACTCAATCTCAGCAACAATCTTGATCAAAGGGCACACAAGATTATTAAAAAAAAAAAAAACCCACACACACACACACACCACACCAGCATCTTATAGCTACACAGACATGTTTCATTATGTTTGTTTTAGCTACTTTGGAAATATAAACATTGCTCTGAAAGGGATGGTTCTCAAACACAGGTGCCAAAACCAGGAAGAGGTAAGGCAGATAGCTCTGCTGCCATTAACTCGATACCCAAGTATTCCACAAACCTCGGACACATATGTAGATTTTCATTAATTTTGCCCGACAAATATCATTTTGCTTCTGGTTGGCAAAAAAAAAACCCCACACCACGATGCAGGTTGGATGTACCAAGAGGGCTCTCCTTCGCCGTCAGTATTTGGCGCTTTCATCCTTCCCCCACCCCTCCCCACCCCTCCCCACACATTCCAAACACCCCTACTCATCCTTGGCTGCGGTACCCTCCGTGGCAGACAGGGTGAAACCGAATCAAAACAGACTTCCCGCCCCCCCCTGTAATAAACAGCAGCAAGCTCTGCAAAAGAGCAGCACTCACACAGTGCCCAGCACCCCCCTCTCCATACAACAGGATGAAGGTAAGCGAAGCAGAGTAATTGCACTATAAAAATTACCTAGCACGCCCTCACGGCAACACACACACACAGGCATGTGTTAGCAAATGAAGCACATTCTCTCTTGAGAAAACAAACACTTGAGAGCTGTTAGTATTTAGCTATTGCTTGTTATTTAGAGAGCCAATAAAACGGTTCACTGTAGTTTAATCTCTCTTTTTGACCCCCATGGCATTTTCTGATAATTGATCTCAGCTTCATCCAGCCCTGTTCTGCATTTTCTTTAGAAAGACAGAGTACAATTATGTTTTCTATAAAAAAAAAAAAAAAGTTATGAAAACAAAAATAAGAGGAAAAAAAAAAAGAAATCAAGGCAGTTGCACGCTGGACTCTGATCCCAGAGGATGAGCACAAATGGCAATTCCTCTTCTAACTGAAGAATGTTGGACCAGAGAGGATACCGCCCACTACATAAGCCCAGGATTTCCCGCTATACAAAAATATTGAGGCAGCTGCCTAGCAAGCACTAGGCTGAAATGACCACCCACACTTCTCTCTTGGAAGCATTTTTTTCCCCACAGGTGCCAGGCAACCCAAGCAGCCCTGCCCCGTCAGAATCACTCCCTTAAAGGCACAGAGGCTCACAGGGCAGCAGTGTTTGGAGCAGGGCCGGCTCTGTGGCAAATGGCGCCCTGGGCAAAAAGTTAAACATCGATAGCATCTGTCTCCTGTAGACAGACATGATCTCTCCCTCCTCTTCTCCCCATTTCTTCGTGGCATTTCTCATTCCACCCTCCCAGAATTATCCTCACCCTTGTCCTTCAATCCAGTCTCCCTGGGTCTATTCTCAACCCCTCTCTCCTTCCCTACAAGCACTTTATGCCCCTTCCCCCCCCCCCCCTGTTTCTGGCAATTCCCTCTCCCCCTCCTTCCTACCCACCCAGGCTGCCTCCAGTCCCGGATCTAGGGGGTGTTTTAACCAAGTACAGTACGCCAAGCAAACATTGTTGAATTTCTGCATACACCCCCCCTTTCATTTTTCTCAGATGGAGCTGTGGAGGATTGGAGAAATCCAATTTACACCATGCACTCATACCTGCAGGCCAATCTAGCACTCACCACTAGTTTCTGAATTCCCACACTCCATCCTCTTCCTGCAAGTACTGCCCCCCCCCCCCCTTCCAACCTCAACCCTTCTGCCTACCAGTCTCCAAGTTCATCTTCCACCTCCAGAGAGCGTCAAGATTTCTTTTAAAAGTATTTAGCTCACTTACAGGGCAATACAGAACGGTGCCCTCGGCTGAGCACACCATTATCCCCCTGTTTGGCCGCGCATTTTTGACACACTTTTATTACCCCTTATACAGTAAGGGGTAACAGCGTGTGGAAAAGTGTGGCCAAACCCCCCCCCGAAACTAATAGTGCTCATCACATGCAAATACATGTTGATGAGCCTATTAGGTAGTCACCCACAAAACAGAAAGCAAAATGTGCAGCCAAGCCGCACATTTTACTCTCAGAAATGAACTCCTGCCAAAAGGCAGGAGCTCATTTCAGACATCACCGAGCAAGTGTACAGAAAAGCAGAAAAAACTGCTTTTCTGTGCACCCGAATTAATATCATAGTGATATTAAATCGGAGGGCCAAAAAATAAAAATATCCGCCCGTGGGTTGGAAAACGGACGCTCAATTTTTCCGGCATCCGTGTTCCGAACCCGTGGCTGTTAGATCCGCTGACAGCCGCCGCTTCCACCAATAAGGAGGCATTAGGGGCACACTAGTGTCCCTAGCGTCTCCTTATTAGCGTGGGCCCTAATTTAAATACCGAATCGCGCACACAGGAGAAGCACCTGGGCACGTGCCTCAGAGTGCCGGCTCTCCCACGGAGTTTACTGTATGGGCCTGTTAGAAAATGTGAATGACTGGAGGTTAATATTCAAATAGTTTGTCCAGATAACTTTTGGAGACAGCCAAATAAACTCAGGAGGTCAAAACTGTATCCCCTAGTCCCCCAGCTAAAATTATGTGGGTAAGTCATTGCCTGGACAAAATTTACCTGCGCAAAAAAAAAAAAAAAAAAAAAAAGGCAGCACTGGGGGGCCTTCCAGATGTGAAGTTTCACTTTGTCAGTCAGAAAACACAGCTTCGGGCTTAACATTCAGATAAAGATACTCCAGACAAAAGTTGTCCAAGTAATCTTACCCGAACACAGGCCACTGCTCAACAGGTTTACGTAGAGCCACAAGTGGCAGCAAGGAATAACAACGTGCTCCACAGTATCTGCAGGCAGTCAAACAGTTTGGAAGACCACCCCCCAAAAAAAAAAAAAAAAAAAAACAACCCCGCTTGCAGGCTCTATTCTTCACTTCTATCATGGCTGCTCTTCAGTATATGGTGCTGGCACTTGAGAACAAAAGAAGTTGCCATGCTGAGTCAGACCAAGGATACATCAAGCCCAGCATCCTGTCTCCAACAGAGGCCAATCCAGGCCAAAAGAACCTGCCAAGTACCCAAAAACTAAGTCTATTCCATGCTACTGTTGCCAGTAATAGCAGAGACTATTTTCTAAGTCACCTTAATTAATAGCAGGTAATGGACTTCTCCTCTAAGAACTTATCCAAACCTTTTTTTAAATCCAGCTACACTAACCACAACCTCTGGCAACAAATTCCAGAGCTTAGTTGCGCATTCTGTGAAAAAGAACTTTCTCCGATTAGTTTTAAATGTGCCCCATGCTAACTTCATGGAGTGTCCTCTAGTCCTATTATCCGAAAGAGTAAATAACCGATTCACATCTACCCATTCTAGACTTCTCATGATTTTTAAACACCTCTATCATATCCCCCCTTCAGCTTGGAGAAGAGACAGCTGAGAAGTCCTAACCTCTTTAGTCTTTCCTCATAGGGGAGCTGTTCCATTCCCTTTATCATTTTGGTCGCCCTTCTCTGTACCTTCTCCATCACAACTATATCTTTTTTGATATGCGGAGACCTGAATTGTACACAGTATTCGAGACGCTTTCTCACCATGGAGCGATACAGAGGGATTATGACATTTTCCCTTTCTAATAAATTCCCAACATTGCTTTTTTTTACTGCCGCAGCACACTGAACAGATTTCAATGTGATATCCGACGCCTAGATCTCTTTCTTGGGTGATAACTCCTAATATGGAACCTAACATTGTGTAACTATAGCATGGGTTATTTTTCCCTATATACACACACACACACACACACACCACCTTGCACTTATCCACATTAAATTTCATCTGCTATTTGGATGCCCAATTTTCCAGTCTCACAAGGTCTTCCTGGAATTTATCACAATCCGCTTGTGATTTAACTACTCTGAACAATTATGTATCATCTGCAAATTTGATTACCTCACTCGTCATTCTTTTCCAGATCATTTATAAATATATTGAAAAGCATGGGGCCCAAAACAGATCCCTGAGGCACTCCACTGCCCACTCCCTTCCACTGAGAAAGTTGTCCATTTAATCCTACTCTGTTTCTTGTCTTTTAGGCAGTATGTAATCCACGAAAGGACATCGCCACCTATCCCATGACATTTTACTTTTCCTAGAAGCCTCTCATGAGGAACTTTGTCAAATGCCTTCTGAAAATCCAGATACATCTACCAGTTCACCTTTATCTACATGTTTTATTAACTCCTTCAAAAAAAGTCAAGATTTGCCTTGGGAAAGCCATGCCGACTTTGTTCCATTAAACCATGTCTTTCTATATATTCTGTGATATTGATATTTAGATTGTTTTCCACTATTTTTCCTGGCACGGAGGTCAGGCTAACTGGTCTGCAGTTTCCCGGATCACCCCTGGAGCTCTTTTTAAATATTGGGGTTACATTAGCTACCCTCCAGTCACAATGGATGATTTTAATAATAGGTTACAAATTTTTACTAATAGATCTGAAACTTCATTTTTTAGTTCCATCAGAACCCTGGGGTATATACCATCCGGTCCAGATGATTACTACTCTTCAGTTTGTCAATCAGGCCTACCACATCTTCTAGGTTCACCGTGATTTGGTTCAGTCCATCTGGATCATTACCCATGAAAACCTTCTCCAGTACGGGTACCTCCCTAACATCCTCTTCAGTAAACACCGAAGCAAAGAAATCATTTAATCTTTCCGTGATGGCCTTATCTTCTCTAAGTGTCCCTTTAACCCTTCGATCATCTAAATGGTCCAACTGACTCCCTCGCAGGCTTTCTGCTTCAGAAATATTTTTAAAATGTTTTGCCTCTACGGCAAACTTTTCAAATTCTCTCTTAGCTTGTCTTATCAATGTCTTACTTGCCAACGCTTATGCTTTATCCTATTTTCTTCTGTTGGATCCTTCTTCCAATTTTTGAATGAAGATATTTTGGCTGAAATAGCCTCTTTCACTTCACCTTTTAACCATGCTGGTAATAGTTTTGATTTCCTTCCACCTTTAATGTGTGGAATACATCTGGACTGTACTTCTAGGAAGTTATTTAATAATGCCCATGCCTCTTATTTTATTTAAAAAAAAGTTTTATATCCCGCACAATTAGGCATTTACATGTCCGTCTAGGTGGTTTACAATCAAACAAACACAATTTAAAAACAAACTTAGCAAGACAGAATAGAACAAATTTTTATAAAAGGTTTATCATAATGGTCTGGCCAGAATAACGTATTGATTATTGTACTCTGTAGGCATCATTAAACAGGTAAGTTTTTAACATTTTTTCGTAACTGCTCTTTTCAGTTTTTTCTAACTATTTTTCTCATTTTATCAAAAAGTTTCCCTTTTGAAAATTTAGCATTAGAGCCGTGGATTTTCTTACTGCCCCCCCCCCCCCCTCCAGTCATTAATTCAAATTTGATTATATTATGATCACTATTGTCAAGCGGCCCCACCACCATTACCTCTCTCACCAAATCCTGTGCTCCACTGAGAATTAGATCTAAAATTGCTTCTTCTCTCATTAGTTCCTGAACCAATTGCTCCATAAAACTGTCATTTATTCCATCCAGGAACATTTACCCAGTCAATATTGGGGGTAATTGAAATATCCCATTATTACTGCACTGCCAATTCAGTTAGGTTCCCTAATTTCTCTTAGCATTTCACTGTCCATCTCACCATCTTGGCCAGGTGGACAGTAGTATACTCATCACTATAGCCTTCCCCAACACACAAGGGATTTCTACCCATAAAGATTTGATTGTGCATTTACTCTCATGCAGGATGTTTACCCTGTTGAACTCTGTCATTGCGATATGATTTGTACCCCAGTACAGCACTGATCCATTGGTTATTCTCCTTCCACCATGTCTGAGATGCCAATTAAGTCTATGTCATCATTCACTGCTATACATTCTAATTCTCCCATCTTACTTCTTAGGCTTCTGGCATTAGCATACAAACATTTCAAAGTGTGTTTTTTGTTTGTATTTTCATTCTGCTTTTTAATTAATAGGGATAAATTAGAATTTTTTACCTCAGGTGAATTTTTAGTTACAGTCACTTAGATCACTTTTCTTATTATTGGAACCTCACTGTTGTTTGGATGCCCCAATTCTAATGAGTCATTAGTATAATTTGAAGATAATTCCCTCAGAACCATGCGCTGCTGAGCAACTTTCGGCTTTCCTCTTTGTTCTAGTTTAAAAGCTGCTCTCTCTCCTTTTTAAAGGTCAGCGCCAGCAGTCTGGTTCCACCCAGGTTAAGGTGGAGCCCATCCCTTCGTAAGAGACCCCCTTTCCCCAAAAGGTTCCCCAGTTCCTTACAAAACTGAATCCCTCTTCCTTGCACCATTGTTTCATCCACACATTGAGACTCCGGAGCTCTGTCTGCCTCTGGGGACCTGCGCGTGGAACAGGGAGCATTTCAGAGAAAGCTACCCTTGAGGTTCTGGATTTAAACCTTCTACCTAAATTTGGCTTCCAGAACCTCCCTCATTTTCCTATGTCATCTATGCCCACATGCACTATGACAGCCAGCTCCTCCCTAGCACTGTCTAAAATCCTATCTAGGTGATGCGTGAGGTCCGCCACCTGCGCACCAGGTGATCCTCACACCCACCAGCCACCAAGCTATCTACATTCCTAATAATCGAATCACCAACTATGACGGCAGACCTAACCCTTCCCTCCTGGGCAGTAGCCCTTGGAGACACATCCTCAGTGCAAAAGGACAATTCACCACCTGGACAGCAGATCCTTGCTACAGGATCTTTTCCTGATGCACCAAGTTGATGCTCTCTGATCATGAGACCTTCTTCCTCCAAGGAAGCACCAGGGCTGCCAGTCTGAAGGTCTCATCTATACACCTCTGTCTGCCTCAGCTCCTCCAGAGATAGGAGCTCTTTCCATCGGATGCACATGTACAACTTCTCACCGGCAGGTAAAAAACCATCCATGTGACACTCAATGCAAAAGACTGGGAGGTCCCCCTCTTGCTGCTGGACTGCTACCTTCATCTCAAATGTGTTCAATTCCTAGTTAAGTTTTAGGTTGCTATGGGAGTAGGAAGATGTCTAATTCGCATCCTTTAAATGTATTAGTGAATTCACTATGTCTGGTAGTGGCCTACAGGGGAATGATCAAACTCTCAATAAGGTGTGGGGAATTTGTGAAGTTAAAAGGCTGATTTTTTTTTTTTTTTTTTTTTTTTTAAAGTGTGAAAGTGGCACCTGCCTATAAAAAGGATGAGCTGGGGGTGGGTGGGTTGGGAAATACAGACACAGTAACTTCTGCTTATTAGCTACCTTACTATTAAGAGCACAAAATACACTAAATAATATACCCCAATAGTTTACCTCTCCCCAATACTTAAAAAAAAAAAAAAAATTTCCAAGCAAAACCTACCGATTCCTTTCAGCCACCAGCAAGGTGATCCTCCTCTCAGTGTTCCCCCTAAGTTGTGGGCCCTGATGCCCTACAAGGCAAATCAGCAAGGGAGCACCAGATTTTAAAATTACAGCATCACCTATGCAGCTTAAAGTCCTTTTACTCTCTGGCAGATCCTTCGATTTGATTTTCAATGTTAAGGCAACTTCCCCAGTGAAACGCTTATGGAAGCTGTACTATTCTATTCTGCTAAAAGCTGCTTGTTGGATGGGGTGACGGGCATTTAGAAAGAGGTGAAGCAACTGGTACAGGAAGAGCTAAGAGTGGGTGTACTACATTTTATAAAAAACAAGCAAATAAACTAATTGTGCTAAAACTTAGGACAAAGCAAATGTCAAAAGATTAAAAGAAACTATTGTAGACATTGTCTTATTCAAAGAACGGAATAATCAAATCCTCCAGGATAAAGCAATGGCTACAAATTCACAAAAGAGGGATGAGAGAAATAAAAAAAAAAAAAGTGAGGTTTGTTTTGTTTTTTTTTTTGGGGGGGGGGGGGGGGGGGATGGCATATCCTAAGAATGAAATTACTTATTTCCCTTCACCAACAAGCTAATTAGTTCATCCGTATAATCTCCTGCTGCTAAGTACAGAAGAAAGCAGAGTTGCTTACCTGTAACAAGAATTCTAGAAACTGAAAAGCCATTTTCCATGCTGGGCTCCATCCAATGAGGTCACCCATGTGCGATGTCCAACATCCTGCTGTCCTAGGAGAATTTTGACTAGGCAAACTGAGCATGCCCAGCATCACGTGTCCACATGAAAAAAAAAGATAGGAGAATCCCAACTCCATGCAGTGGCGGGTGGGTTTCGTAAGAACTAATATCCTGCTGTCCTAGGTGAACAACTGTTACAGGTAAGGAACTCTGCTTTCTCCTAGGACAAGCAGGATGATAGTCCCCAAACATGGGTGAATCCCTAGCTACAGGCTGCTCCCCAACACAAAAAGGGGACCAACAAGCACAACATTGCTGTTGTTAACAGAGGGGGAGACAGCCTGAACCCAAACAATGGGCCCTAGGCAGGGAGAGTTTGGAATCTCTCTGAGGTGTAGAATCTGAGGACAGGCTGGCCAAACCTACTGTCAAGTCAGCCATCCCTATCCAGACCAGTAATGAGATGAGTGTGTGGAGAGAGCTCCATGTCCAGCCATCCAGATCTCCTCCCCGGGAGCTGCTAGCAAGTGGGCCACCGACATTGCCATGGCTCTGACAGAATAAAGCCTTGACATGACCCTCATAACAGGGCATAACAGGAGGAGATACAATAGCCAATTGGATAGTATGTGTGGCAACGGCAACTCTCAATCTATTCCTGTCAAAAGAAATGAAAATTTGGGTGGACTGTCTATAGGCTTCTGTCTGCTCCAGGTAGAAGGCTATGACTTACAATCCAAACTGTGCAGTGCTAGTTTGCCTTAGTGCGAATGGGGCCTAGCAAAGAATGTTGGCAGGACAACTGACTGGTTAAGATGGAAATCCATCACCACCTTAGGCAAGAACTTAGGGTGTATACACAAGACCACCCTGTCAGGATATGCACCTTATACCAAGTTCTAAGTCACTAAAACCTGGAGCTCACTGACCCTGCGTGCTGAAGAGACCACCACCAAAAATATGACCTTCCAGGTCAGATACTTCAGGTCACAGGTGTGCAGCAGCTCAAAAGGAGCTTTCAGCAGCTGAGCTACCATCACACTGAGGTCCCAAGACACAGCAGAAGGCCTTAGGGGAGACTTCAACTGAAGCAGGCCTCGCGTGAAGTGTACAACTATAGGCTGTACAGAGATGGGCGTACCACTACAATTTGGTGGTATGCACCAATTGCACTTAGGTGAACTCTTAATGGAGTTGTTTTTTTAAGCCAGCCTCCGATAGGTGTAGAAGGTAAGTCATGCAGTTTTCGTGTGGGGCAGGAAAACTGATCTAGGGTTGTCTGCTCACACCACACAAAAAACCTCCTCCACTACAGTCCATAGAACTTTTTAGTGGAAGGCTTTCTAGAAGCCATCAGGACTCTAGACACATCTTTCAGAAAGATCGAGCAGCTACAGGATCAGCCTCTCAACATCCAGGCTGTAAGCGACAGGGTCTGATGTTGGGATCTCACAGCCTGCCCTGATCTTGCCCAATGAGATCTGGGGAAAGTCCCCAGACTGAACGGTCTCCAGCAGGACAACTCTTGAAGGAGTAGACACCAGACCTGTTTTTGCCAATGAGGGGCTATGAGGATCATAGTCCATCGGTCCTCTCGAAGCTCCAAGAGAGTGTCTTTGTCACTAGGGGACTCAGAGCATACCCGTACAGAAGACCCTTGCCCCAATGGCGAGCAAATGCGACCAAGGCTGGTTCGCAGTCTGACCCATACAGGAAGCAGAAGTGAATCACCTTCCTGTTGCAGGGAAAGGGGGGGGGGGGGGGGAATGCGAACAAGTCCCTGTCTGGGTTTCCCCAGAGATGGAAGATTCAATGAACCACCCCTGGTCCAGCAACCACTCATGTGGCCTGAAGGCTCAACTCAGTCTGTCCGCTATCATGTTCTCCATTCTGGCCAGATACATGGCCCTGAGCACCATCCTATGAGACAGGGCCCAGAATCAGATATGGACTGCTTCCTGACACAGAAGGTATGACCCTGTGCCTCTCTGCTTGTTGACCTACCACGTTGTCCTTATCCAGACAGCCAAGTAGCAATTTTGCTGGACAGCCAATCTCTGAAAGCCCATATAACGTATCTGATCATCTGGAACTACAGGAAGTTGATTTGACATTGTGCTTCCTGGGCGGACCATAGGCCCTGGGTGCAGAGCCCCTCTACATGAGCACCTCACCCCAGGGTGGACAAATACATGACAAGGACAATTTGGGTAGGGGGAGTTTGGAAAGATACTCCATGTTCCAAATTCAAGAGAACCCGCCACTAGGACAAGGAGTCCCAGAGAGATGGAGTGATGTGGATGCGAGCCTGGAGGTCCCGGGTGGCCTGGCACCACTGTGACCTCGGGGTCCATTTGGACTCTGTATATGTAAGCATGCCAAGGGAGTAACATGGATGGTTGTGGCCATGTGGCCTAACAGCTTCAACATGTGCTGAACTGACACCTACTGGCTCTGTTGAATCACCACCACTATGAACGCCAAAGTGACAGCCCTGGAGTGCGGCAGGAAGGCTCTTTCCCCGGGCTGTCTAGCAGGGCTCCTATGAAGTCCAATTGAGGTGACAGGCTGAGATGGGACTTCGGGTAGTTGATGACGAACCCTAGTGACTCCAACACCCGAAACCATGACAATGTGAACAAAGATGCAAATAAGGAATGGTGGCGGTGGGGGACTGCCACCACAGGGAGGGGAACGGAAGTGAAAATAAACGTACCGAACCACCAAGAAACCTGATTGGAAGTCTAAGGGAAACCTAAGGACCCGCGCTGAGGAAAAAAAAAAAAAGACAAAAAAATCAAAAATAAAATTTTTTTTAAAAATCAATGGAAAAAGGTTTCAGAGGAAAAAGTCACGAGCTCAGATCACCGCAATGCTAAAGCTCCATGGAAAAATAGTGACAGGAGAGGAAATCCATGTGATCTTTGAAATAAGTTTTCTATGCTGGGCTCCAACCGATGATGTCACCCATGTAATGAGGACTACCATCCTGCTTGTCCTAAGAGAAATAAATTAGCCTTCAAAAAAAAAAAAAATATATATATATATATATATTTTTTTTTTTCTCTTGAAGGCTAATTAGCCTGTGTGTGTACATACATACACACACACACAGAACCCAGTCATTGACAACATAGATACCCTTTAAAATTGATTATACCTAAACCCAGTCCTTAAGAACAGCCAATAGATATGGTTTCCAGGATTTTCACAATGAATATGTATGAGACATTTGCATACAATAGGAAGCAAGATATGCAAGTGTGCATTTTCCTTGAAATCCTAGAAACTAGACCAGTTTGAGGAATTTAGGGACCCCTGCCTTTAGCAGTGAAGCATTCAGAGCTCAGATGCGAGCGCCTGGAGGAACTATCTGGATAGCCCCGTCATGGTGTGTGATCTTCATTAATGGCTTTGTAAGGTACGTGCATGCTTCCATGTGCATGCTCACATGGACGCGCTGATTTTAAATCATGCAGGCGCCGGCGTATGCATGTTATAAAAGCAGCAGCCAGATGTTATAATCCTGGCATGCAAGTGAGTGCACGCAAGGGGAGGGAGGGTACAATTGCTCAAATTTGCGTGGCGACGCATCGCAGGCTTCCCCAGTTCTCTCCCAGTCCCTACCCCAACCTCCCCAATCCTAAATGTTTTTTTTACAACTTACTTCAGCTCCTAACCGGACCACCCCCTTTTGAGGCCCCAGGGTTTACGCTCGCCGAGGTTTTAAAATGCGGCCTTAAATCACTAAAACCTTCCTATCAAGCTCAAAAGCTTAGAGTCTATGGGTTGCAAACACATGGCTCATGTGTCACCATTTCCACTTATGAAGCCACTTATGTATTATTACATTACTACGAGAATTGCCAATATTTAATGTATCATGTAGTGGCTGCCTAAGCTATCATTTCACCTTCCAGAAAAGGTCCTGGCTTTTGTTTTCGGAAAGTCCATAGGAATTAAAAGGTTTTATATAATCTTAAAACAGGGTTACCCAAAAACTTGTCCTGGTGATTGCCAACATGGTGTATGCAAAAATGCTCTCAGGCCTAATCATTGTGGTTACCCTGAAAGCCCCGACTGTGGAAGGGGGGGGGGGGGGGGGGGCGTGGGGTCAACAGGACACATTTGGGAAGCCCTGTTTTAAAAACAAAAAATCAATGTCAAGTGCATAAGGAAGGAAGATAAAAACAGCAGCTGCCTTTGTGTAACTAAGTCAAGCTTTTTTTTCCCCCTTTGTATGCTATATTACATTCCTCCATGCGAGAACTTGTTTTTCTGCTTTCAGTAAAAGCCTGTGTCCCCCTTCCCCTCTTCTTTCTTTGTCAGCGTCAAACACAAAGTGTTTCATTAAAAGGGGGCCCAGGCTAAACCCATGCCTTCCAAATACAATGTGTGCATTATTCCACGCGTCACCCATTAACCGTAAGACTGGTAGATTTACATAGACATGAGGTGTGTGTCGTACAGAGATGTAGCTAGCAGTCTTTTAATCAGGCATATGCACTTCCTCCCAAAGTATACACTTTTTTTTTTCTTTTTATAGTATGTGCAGTCTCCACATGCTCCCCCTTCACCCCCACCTCAAGTATTTTCAGGGCTGTGTTGCAAACTAGCCACGATTTTGTTAGAAACTCAGGTGAATGCGACAGATTCACCAGCACAAAGTGTGCACTGCAGGGGCAAAATACTGGTCTGTCCGCTACATTTTTGTCTGTGTTCATACATCATGCAGATCTGGACATATTCCCTTCATGCATCACTGTCAGCCTGCATACAAATATTTTTAAAGACACCACAAACTAAAAAAAAATAAATTCCATTAAAAATGTTTCTCTTCAAAAGCCAATCCGGATCCTTTTTAAAAATATAAACATGTCACCATGAAACACTCCAGAAAGGTGAAACAGTCAGTAATGGTCATATCAGTAAGCTACACTTGGGTTATTTCTTCTTTGGGAATGATAAAGCTCTACTTGCGATGGTCATCCACAACTAAGTCACTGTCACCAAGTAACGGGAGTGAGAAGAGCAAGCAGAAGCTGTTACAAGGGTTTCAGCCCAAGGCTGCAATTAATAAAAAGCATAGGGCAACACATTTTTATTTAACTTATTTATGGTGTATTTGCCTTTTCACTGATAGTTTAAGGCGAGTTACAGTCTAAAAATGTAATACCCCTGCTTTGGCAATGACAACTACATCATCATATCCCCAATGGGTGTTAACCACCAAGACTGTACATGGTCTTTTGGCTCAGTCTGAGAACCTGAAGGGAAAGTCCTCAACTCATGGCTCAGACCCTACACTTGTATGTTAACCAAAAAGCTGAGAGAGACTGCGTTTGCCATGGACAGTCTACTTGTATATGTAAAAATAAAAAAAAGGTCAAACAAGTCATATGGGGGGGGGGGGGGGGGGGGGATTGGGACGACACACCTTTTTATTGGACTAAATCAATACATGGTGACACTAGTTTCCCAGAGCGCTGCTCCTTTCATCAGGACAGCGCTGAGGAAAAAATGTTGCATTGAATATAGAAGTAAATTAAAAGGTTGCCTTACGATGGTGGCGTGGCAGTGTCTTCAAAAGCTGAAATGAATTGTAAAATAAGATGATATGGATTGATGTGCTTGCAAAGGGAGCAAAAAAAAAAAAAAGCCACAGGTTCGCAGCTCCAGGTCTTCTAATGGGCAAGGAAAGCAACGTCCTGATTAACAGGGCCAGCTCTAGGCTGACACCCTGTGTGAAAACTGAAATTAGCTCCCCCTCCATGCACAGCAATCGCACTGCCTCTGGCTCAGCATACCCATCAATCCCCACACACACATTCTCCTCTCATCCACTATCCAGCACCAGTATCCACTTTGGCCTGCTCTTTCCCTCAGCCCACAGTGCTCAGTTTCCCCCCTCCCCATAAGCATCACCCTCTTTCTTACTTCCCCTCCTCATCCTCCCTGCCTGTTTAATCCTTCACCTCTCACCATAAAGCTTCCTAACTCCTGCACACCACTGGTGGAGCCTTCTGCTTGCAGAAATCATACAGTAGACAGCAGAAGAGAAAAGGCAACAGTACCCCCTTGAGTATGTGCAGTCACAAAAGGATGCACACTCCAAAAAGCCAGCCCTGCTAATTAAATCCCTTTTGCATTTGTTTCAAAACATTTTATCATTTTCATTTTAACAGTCTTACATTGAGTATTTTTTTTTTTTTAATTCTCTTTTAAATATCCTGATCGTGAGATCATGGATGCAATGGTCCGGTAAAATATACCCAGACAGGAAAGTAATCTTGCTTTTCTCTGTGATGCATTATCTTATGTCTGTAGATAATTTCCGACCTGTTTCACCAATGCTGCATGCTTCTTCACATTTTCTGCACTGGATATCACTCTATATTATGATATAAGGGCTCCGTGCGAGCATCACAGCGCCTCTTATGCATGCATGATGTCAGAGGCGCACTAAATATTTTTCATGTAAGGAGTAGTGGCAGCAAAACAATGGGGGGAGCACAGGCCCCTGTCAGCTGTGAAAAGGACCAAGCGCCAGCAGAAGTCCACAAACCGGCAGCTGAAGCATGTGGACCTTCTGCTGCTGCGGCAGCTCAGAAATCTCTCCTCAACCTGCTGATTGCATGGTCAGTTGCAGTGCAGCAGGTAAGGAAGTGAGAGCACGAGTGCCCTCCCCCCCCCCATAAACAGTGAGTGAGAAGTGAGGGGGGGGTTAGTGAGAGAAGAAAAAGAAAGGAGGGGCAAGTGGAAGAGCTGGAAGGGAGAAAAAAAAGGGAGGAGAATGAAGGGAGTGATTAGTAGAAAACAGAATGAAGGAGAGGAGGTTTCTGAACTGCAAAGTGAGCAGGAGCAAAGGCCCTAGTTTACCGTAACGGGCTGATACAGTACAGTACGCTCCGGAGCGCACTGTTAACCTGCCATTGGACGCACATTTTCCCTTACCCCTTATTCAGTAAGGGGCTGAAAATGCGCATCCAACCCGCCGAACCTAATAGCGCCCTCAACATGCAAATGCATGTTGATGGCCCTATTAGGTATTCCCGCGCGATTCAGAAAACAAAATGTGCAGCCAAGCCGCACATTTTGCTTTCAGAAGTTAGCACCTACCCAAAAGGTAGGCGCTAATTTCTTCAGGCACCGGGAAAGTGCACAGAAAAGCAGTAAAAACTGCTTTTCTGTGCACCCTCCGACTTAATATCATGGCGATATTAAGTCGGAGGTCCCGAATGGTAAAAAAGTTAAAAAAAAAATTTGAAGTCGGCCCGCGACTGTCGGGTCGAAAACCAGACGCTCAATTTTGCCAGCATGCGGTTTCCGAGCCCGTGGCTGTCAGCGGGCTCGAGAACAGACGCCGGCAAAATTGAGCGTCAGCTGTCAAACCCTCTGACAGTCGCCGCTCCGGGCCAAAAGGAGGCGCTAGTGTTCCTAGCGCCTCCTTTTGCCTGTTTCTACTGCCGGGTCTCATTTAAATACAGAATCGTGCGCACAGGCGAGTGGCCTGTGCGCGCGCCGGGAGAGCGGGCATTTGCCCGCTCTCCTGCGGACTTTACTGAATCGGCCCGAAACAGAGGAGCATATGACCCCCCCTCTTGTGGGCATCCTTCCCATGAGGGTAACTGTATGGTGCTATAATATGTGCTGGCAAGGTTTACAGTGTGGTATCCTGCAGGGTTGGTGTGTCATTTTATGCTTTTATAAAGCCTAGTTAATAGTTTTTGCTAGTTTCTGCAAACACATTATTCCTCCATCCTTTCGTTTTACAGCCTGGAAAAACAGGCATCACACCACTACTACTGTAACCTTGTAATTTACTTTAATATCCAGCCATCATCATCATCATCCATTAGCTCATCTTGCACAAACCAGATGAAGCACGCACAGCTCTCACAAGCTAGTCACAAATCTCTTCAATCAATCCAGAGGTGAGCAAACTATGGACCACGGGCTAAACCCGGGCTACGATAAAGTTAATGTCCTAGGAGGATATGTCAGTGCCTCCTGATCAGATCACCCTAGAGAATGCACTCTACTCCTAAGCAGTCATTCATACCCCAATGTGGCCCGCAGTCCAAAAAGAAGATTTGCCCACTCCTGATTAGGTCCAATAAGAAAAAAAAATAAAGTTGTCACCTGCAACTTGTGCTTTGCCTTGTTTCTGGGTAGCACAGGGCTGCAAAACCTGCAAATTCAGGGTATGTTCCAACCGCTGCAGCAGAGTTTCCACTGAAAACCTGGAAGCCATTTGGTCATCGGCTGATAACAGAAATTGTGTGTTTGGGGGGGGGGGGGGGGGTGTTAAATATTTTATGGTCAGCACCAGTCACCCCATTTCTGCTACACTGCCTATGAAGCGATAAGCATATAGCCATGTACTAATCCACAAGGGCAATGAGGCACATATAAAAAATTACTGATGTTTAAGACAGCACACCTGTAAGAGAATCCTGGTGTGTGAATTGACATTTCACCTCTAGCATATAAACAGCTTATGCAGTGTTTTGAAAATGTAAGTCAGTAGATTTGAGAGATCTCAGCACTTTGTACAGATGTCTCAAAAACCTTAATGATTTACATCACAGATCACATAATCTGTTATCAGACATTCTGAATTTCAGGATTCAAATTTTAACTATCCTGAACACTTGATGACAAGCTTGAAAGTGTAAAGTGAAAAAAAAAAACTCAAGGAGAAGACAAAAAAAGTTATACAGAAAAACCAATATATAAGAGATGAAACCTCAATAAAAAAAAATGTTAAGTCCAAATAAATAAATAAATAACTGACATATCTTGGGGTTCTGATAACAATAAATAAATGAACCCCCATTCAGCTTTCATGCATGTGGTTTATCAGTATCAATTATGCAACAGGCAAGTGTAAAAATTTATATTCCACAATACACATCAAAACAGTGTAATTTTTCTATCCAATAGGAACACAACCAATATTCCTTTTTATATTATCAGATCATATTGAGAGCGTGAATATCTGCCTCAGAAACCTAGCAGTCCAATGAGGTGTCAAAGCTAAGCCAAGTCTGATCCCATGAGTTAGAAAACACTGCTTATAGTTCTGTCCTTACGCAAACACACACCACTTTGACAAAAGTATCTTAAGACCTTTCTCAGGAAAAGCCAATAACGCAGAACAAGAGCAGTTTATTTTTTTTTTTTAAAACCACACATCCCTCCTCAAAAAGTTGTGAAAAACTATTACACACCCTGGTTCATGAAAAGCCCTCTTACCCTCTTCCCCCGTGGCTCTAGTGAATTGAACGTTCTGTGACAATTGCCCTGATGCCACCAACTTAACCTTTTTTTTGCCATTCACTGGGGCATGGAAAGAGAAGTAACTACTGGAAAGAACAGAAAATTCATGATTGTACATTTTGGGGACAAAAAGGTAGATTTGGCATTTAACTGCAAACATAACTTCATTTAAATATGCATACAGGAACCTTCCTTGCCCCAGCTGAATATCAGATTTAAAAATGGAACAGATTTGTGTGATGTCCGTACGCATTTGTAGCGTTCTGATAAGACAGGTGGCAAAGTACAGGCTTGCCAGGCATTTTCACCCCCTATTAAAGGCACTAAGTGCCGCTCCATGCAGGTTATCCATTTTCTTCATTTCCATCCTTTAGCCATTAGGGATCGTCTGTATTAATCCCATGCCCGTTCTAGTGTTCACTACCTATTCCAGGGGGGGGGCATTCTTGAGAGTCTAACAACCAGTGCTGCAGTAGAATGAAGGGCATCATACCTCCATGGAAGTAATAAGATATATCCTACATACAAATCAGACAACCTTACAGGATGGTTCCTAAGGTGGTCTGTCTCTGAGCAGACTAGACAAGCCAACTTTGTTTGGGGAGAGAGTTTTTTTGCTCATCATCTACTATGTCACTCAATTAGATGATCTCATATCCAAGCAACCACAAGTTGCAAGGATGACTGAATCTAGCGAAAAGAAAAAAAAAAAAAAAAAAAGCACTAAAAACTTTTAAGCCATCACTCTCACCTCCAGCATACGCTAGCACTTTCACAAGATGGTCCTGAATACACGAAACAAGCTAGGACTGAAGAAGAGGATCGCTTTACAGCTGAGCTAAAGTCCTTATCAGACTATGTATCTAGATTGTATTTACAAAACACAAAAAAAAGCAACAAAAATCGCTCACTCTCAAAAACAATACAAGTCTGTACATATACATAAATCAATCACAAACTAAAACATACGCAAAGATAAAAGCATTACTGTAAAGTATTGGCATAACTTTTTTTTTTAACTTTTTGCAAAGAAAGGCAAAACAAAACAAAAAAGAGTTCTGCTTGTAATAGTTCTCTGCCACCCTAAGAAAGGGGAGGGTGGTAGCAGGTACGCGTCTCTCTGCCCCAGCAGTCGGCTCCGCGGCGAAGCTGAAAGGCCGGCGGCTCATCACATGCCCTCCCCGCCATTCAATAAGCTGCCAGCGCTGGGCAAACTGCCGCTTCTTATTGGTGCTGGCGTTTCCTCTCCTTACTACTTGAAAACACTCCCCACCCAGGAAGGCGAGCGTTTCACCAAGCTGCACCACTTACCCTACACCGACCATACTGGGCTAAAGCTTGTCTCCAGATCGCACAACACACACCTGTGGAGAAGGGACAAAGGGCCGTTGGGGGGGGAACCCTGACAACACCGTCTCAGGCCGATTCCCTATCTTACGCCAATAAAAAAAAAAAGGTGGTGCAGGCGGATAAGAACCCGGTTTTCTCGGGGATCGAGTAGAGAGATCGCTACACAACACGCATACAGACGTCCTTGCTTCTCGAGTCTGGAGACACACAACTTAACTGTGCAGTTAGGCACAGGCGGCGGATCCGGGCGTGCATGGCTTTGCCTGTTTCCTTAACTTGCCCCGTTGTCCCCAGACCCCCCTCCTTACCTTTCCAGGTCTGCGGTGCCCTCCCGGGACGCCAGGACTCGCCGGCTCAGTTTGGGCGTGGAGGCGCGATCGGGCTCTCCCGGAGTCTCTCTGGCTGTAGAGCGGGTTCCCGGTTCAGATTCCGCCCCCCCCCCCTGCGCCGCAGACACCCAGCAGCACCAGAGAGAGCGCGCGCGGCAGCGGCGTGTGCGGGCGCAGGTTTGCTGCTATCACATTTAAAGGGCGGCCCCGGCCCTCCTCCCGTCTCCTCCCCTCCGTGTCCCGGCAGAAGGAGGAGGAGGAGGAAGAAGCAGCGACGACTTCTGTCTCTGTCCGGCTCGGACTCCCCCTTCCACAGCGTCTACGGGGGTGCTCCTCTCCCCGCACGCACGTCCTCTGAAAAATAAAAAATAAAATAAAAGTAAAACAAAACAAAGTAGCAGCGGCCGGGAATGTTTACTAAATAAAAACTAAAAAATAAATTAAAATAAAAAAATAAATAAAAAACAAAAAAAAGGAGAAGCAGGGTTCCTGCGACTGCCCCCCGACCCTGCTCTCGGTGACTGAGTGTGAGTGAGGGCGGGGAATGGTGATGAAGGTGGTGGGGGAGGGGCGGGGGAGGGGGGGGCAGTATCGCTCCCGCCGCTCCCCACCCCCTCGCGGGCTGCCCAGTCACTGACACCTGCCCCTGAGGTCACAAACCCTCGCGCGCGCTCAGCTCAGGCAGCTGCAGGAGGGGAGGGGGGGGCGCGAGCTCTGACCTGGTGTGACGAGTTACCCGGGCTCCTGCCTGCCACGTGCTGCTTTGTGCTCCCGGAGGCAGGGGAAAACGAGGACCTCAACGTAGCACCCTCACGTACTGCTAGACTGAGCTTTTACGCCCCCCTCCCCCCCCCCAAAGAGCAAACGTTGCTGTTCATTTTGAAAGCCACTCAAGTTGTTTCTAGACTTCTAGCATAAAGTATGTTTTTCACCTATGTTTTTACTTTTGGTTAAATAATTATGAATTGTACAGGTTTTCTTCCGTTTTTGACCCTGTAATTTCCAGCTTCATTGGAACTGACCTCTGGTGAGCTTCAGCTCCACAGCACTTCTAGCACAGTTTATCTGGTGATTCCCATCTCAGCCATCACTGTGACAGTCCTCGGCCAGGGGGGGGCCCACAAACCATGGCTTCCTCCAAAATCGGGCTAATCTGGCACCAATGTCTAGTGAGCGGGTGCTGGCGTGTCACTGCTGAACAATGGCAGACTCCCCCCCCCCAGCCCTGGTCACTACAGGCCGGCCCAAGGAAGCATCCCCAGGAATCAAGCCCAAGTCCCTCTGCATGGCTGCTCCTTGTCAATTTAAGCATTATAAAGTTTTCTCACCAATTTCAACTGCAGGTGTCCCTACCCTAACCTCACTTTTTCTAAGATGATTTAATTACTCTTTAGTTACTGGCGCTTTGTCAATGACACATTAGTCAAGCTGACACAAATAAGTGTTCTGCACCGAAGTGAAATACCAGGAGGTTGCAGCCTGAATGAAGTGCTTTTATTTTCTCTCCCTCTTTCCAAGCCCAGTCTAATAAGATGTCAATAGATACTGTGTGCACGGAAATTTCAGCCCACATTTTATTTTCAAACATACTAAAAAAAAAGTTATCTCAGGATGCAGTAAGCTAATATTATACTAAGGCATCAGGATTTCCAAAAAAAAAGAAAAAAGCAGGCCAATCCCTAATATGCTTAGCTTGTTTAACCCTATCTTGCTTAGAGCGGGAGTAGGCCATAAGTGTTCTCTCATCAGCTCCACTGCACTCAGTGCTCTTAAACACTTCAAATGAAGCACAGCACACTCAAGTCCAACAACATGACACATGAAACACACCAGTAAGATAGAGTAGTTAAAAAATTAATCCAGTCCTGAACTGGAAGCAGGCCGTGAGGTGATAAAATTAATTCTGATCCACTCACTATCCAGCTCAGGCATTTTACTCTCAATAATCGCGTTCATCATCACTGGACCAAAAAGATCAGCGGAGCAGGCCGGTCTTGTGCGGATGAAATAACATGGGCAAAATCACGCGAAGCAGGGAGGCCAGAGGAATAGGAGGGGGAGGGGCAAAAAGGGGGACCAAAGACAAGAAGCAGCTGGGGAAGGAGGAGAAAGGAGGGGGGGGGGAGGAGTAACGATGGCGGGAGAGTGGGATTCAAACCCAGACAGGGGATTGGAAGATAAGCTGGTGACGAGGTGGCATTAACCGTCACAATAGCTGGGCTCAGCTAGCAAGAGGGGCGCTTGGCCGATTGTCCCTCCCGCCCATCCTTTGGGGGTTTGTTGCGATGTGGGGGAACATTTGTTGGGTATGTTGTAGTGTCGCAGTAGGAGGTAAACCCGAGCCCTGGTTCTATTGTAATGCATTGGGGTATTGGAGTTGGGGGGGAGGGAGTGTCTCATGTAGTGTGGGGGGGGAGGGCTGCTACACGGGATGGCCGGTGAATTATGGGGCTAAAGTTCACGGTCAAAGCTTGCTCTCACTGGTTTGAGGTGGAGTAAGTGGCATTGGGGAGGGGTGGAGCTTCACCACTGGATTGAGGTAGTGGAGGATAATGGGGAGGGGGGGCAAGGGCGGACTGGGGGGGCATGTATAATAAAGTTATTGATTGTAAGGGTTCGTGTTAGGTTAATAAACTGCGGCCTATTTTTAATGCCAATAAAAGTTATGTGTTTTGTTGGGGGGCAAGGGGACGACGGGTCAAGCGCAATTATTGCCTCCACATGTTATACAAAACCATGGTGCTCACTGCAGAATTGGTTTGGAACCAAGTCCCACTTAAGGAGTGATCCAGCTGACATGACTTCCCTGCCTCTTACAACTGCTCTACAGGGATCTGATTCCACTAGGGCTGCATGTTGAAAAAAGCTTTTCCTAGTCCATAAGCTCTTTCTAGACTATTTAAGCCAGTAGAGAGCGGAGGCCACTGCAAGCTAGAGTGACTCCACACAAACATTGGAACATACTCAAACAAAAACAGAACAAACCATTAGCAACCCTCACCTAGGGGTGCAGGGCAAAACCATCTGTATTAGTAACAATGGGTTATGTATGTGTAGAGAAGCCTAAGGTTCTCTGTATTATTTGGCTTCACTCATTAGAGAAGTGGGGAATAGAGTATAGTAAACATGAGAGGGATAGCGCCCCCATGTGGCAGCCTAAGATGGTGACCCTATTATATAAAAACCCTAACCACCTTTATAATGTGTGGAATACTGCGTTCACCTTTCAAGGAGTAGCATTTATTTATTTTATTTAATTCTTAATATTCTTTATTAAATTTTAACATTTTCTATCAAGAATTTAAATACTTGATAATAGAAACAAAGCAATAATAATCAAACCAGAAAGATCATATAAGGAAACAAAAATACTATGTTAGTCCACAATATGGAGAAACAGAAAAGAGAACCTCCAAAAAAAAGAAAATCAATTACAGATGATTCTATTTTGAGCTCTTAACAATACCCAATATTTATGGAATTCCAACAGGGATGTTACTTTTAGTAAGAAGAAGAGCTTCAAGTTGCTTAGGATTGTACAAAACATCTGAATTCACCCAATCTGAACAAGCACTTACATGGAAAACGTAAAATATAAGAAAAACCTAAGGCAACAGCTTTCTCTTTAAAAAAAAATCGTTTTCCAACAAGCTTGTGATACCTTGGATATATCTGGAAAAGGTTACTCTATGTCCCATGAACTCCTAAGAGGAAGCAGCAAAACATCTTTTAAGTGTCCACTCCTTTTCTGACTCCAAAACATACACCATGAGCAAAGTAGCTCTGGAGTCTATGTTAGAGACTTGTAAGAAGTTTGACAAATCCAAATCATCACTTGAGTTCTCTTTACCTCCTATATCCCTTGCCAATGAATCCTGACTGTGAGATGGTAAATAAAAATTCTTGGAAATGGGGGGGGGGGGGGGGGGGGGACTCAGGAGATATTGACAAAATATCTTGATATAATTTTTTGAGCAATTCCAATGGAGATATAAAAGAAAATTTGGGGTAAGTAATAACATGAAGGTTAAATCTTCTCATTGCATTCTCATACGATGAGAATATTCTTTATCCTCAATTAGAGCTACATTACTCTTTTTTTTAATTCAGAGACGTTAGAATTTAATTCTTGAAGCTTCAGATTATATTCACTCAACTTTTGAGAATGAGAAGCGGTTTTTAAAGAAAGGTCATTAACCATTATCATTTATAAACCATTATAACCATTATTAATTATAAACCATTATCAATTTTAGATGTTAAAGAACATTCCAACCCTGCAATGGCTGACCATAATGCTTCCAGGGTAATCAAAGATGGTGTAGGAGGGTCAGTTAAAGAGACTTTAGATAAACCCATAGGGTTGGTTCTTCAGATTTATTCCTACCATCAGATGGAGAAAACTGGACATTACGGACTAACAGTCTCTCCTCTGCCATATCTGCAGACATCTCCCCTCCTGATTGAATTATGTGTCGAGCCACAGGTCTCAAAGAAACTGGAGTCTCACTATGGATGGAGAAGCTACATCCAAGTCTTTCTTGACCTGCACTGTTGTTGCGATATGTGGTCCGCAGGTTATCCCATGGGACACCACTCTTACCTCAAGCCCCAAACCTGAGCTACTGCCAGCTGATGCCACCAAGGACCCTTCTCATAGATGCGCAGCAGGCTGAAGCTACAAATACATGGAAGATGCCAACACTCCTGCACCCTGTCCCTGTGCTCCTCCAAGCGGGCACGCCGATATGCCCTGATTTAAAGGGTCCATGCAAGGAAATTCCCTATGGCACCCATGGATGACCTTGCTCTCTTCAGTCCTTGCCTCGACAACAGGTCTCTCTACATCCTAGTAGAGCGAGTTGCCCTCCAGGGTCCTTCATCCAGTATCCAGTTCCAGCATCCTTCATCCTGTGTCTTCAGCCTTCAGGGTTTCATCTTCGTCTCCAGTCTCCGTGATCCTTGTCTTACTCATCAGTTCCTGTGATTGCCTCTTCAGTTCTTCAGTGTGCCTCACCTGCCTGTTCTGCTTCTTGTCTGCCTGCCCTGCCTATCCGTCCCCCCTTTTCATTCTGATGGATACTCGATATTGACTTTGGCCCGATTTCCGAACATTCTCAATGCTGCCTGCCACTGACCACTGCCTGACTCTTGGACCAACCTGTCGGCCACCTGCCTCCAACCATAGCCTGCCACTGGATACACCTCGCCTTTTCCTGTTCTCACCCTGCTATATCCATGGATCTCTCCACTAGCAGAAGCCCCCACCTAAGACCTCCCTGCCCAGGTACCCAAAGGCTCAACCCAAGGTGAATGTGGGCTGGTAAAGGCAAAGCTCCATTTAAGCCTCCTCCTCATCCAGGTCCCCCCCATTGACGGTGAATATCTATAGGGCTCCTCCCTGCAGGTTGCATCAACTCCACCTTGGCCCAAGGGTTCATGCCCGTAATAGGTTGCCGAGGCCAAAGACCCAGTGGATCTGGCTGCCCTGCAGGCTATCCCTGGCTAAGAACTACAGACGACCTTAGCACTCTTAGCCACAGACATGAATCATCTTACAGCACAGATAGACACCCTGGCCATGCCTATTGTTCCATCTCGGCCAGTTGCGGCTCCAGTGCCACCTCCTGTAACTAATCGGCCTATACCTCAGTTACCGGCCCCATCCCGGTATGCCAGGGACCCCCAGAAATGTTGTGGGTTGTTTTGTTTTTTTTTATTTTATTCAGTGCCACATGCACTTCTCCCTACAAGATCCATTGTTCCTGGATGATTTGATAAAAACCACTTAACATCCTCTCATTATTGGACAGGAAGGCCTTAGCATGCATGCAGATCCATTGCTGCAGAACCTGCAACAGTTTGCTGAGCTATTGAAAACATTTTGAGAAGTCTTGTCACACGACCATCATGAGTTGTGATTTACTCCACCTCCAGTAAGACACCAGAACACTGACATAATATGCCAATTAATTTAGAACCCTGGCAACGGACCTCAACTGGCGGGAATACTTCTTACTATCTTCCTTGAAGGCGTCTCTTCCCAAATTAAGGATGAGCTTACCTCCCTGGAGCTGCTCACCTCATTTTGTTATGCACACCGGCCGCAGCAGACCCGCCTCACCTCTTTCAAAGTACTCCAGCATCTGGTTCCTCGTCTCTAGTGGAAGTGGGCCACCGGCTCCGTCCTTGGGCCGCCCCTGGTGCCTCTGGCTCTGCTACAGCTTCTGATGTTCCGCGTCGGGCCTCTCCGCGTGGCCCGCAGAGAGATGCCATCCTGACCAGCGCTGCGCCCCTCCCTAGGCGCGCGCACGTGCACAGCTAGTTCTTAAATAGGGCCCGCGGCGGGAACCTGACTGCAGCCCCAGATGATGACGTCGGAAGAGCTCCGGTATATAAGCTCAGGCTCCGCTCTCTCAGATTGCCTTTGCAATAGGTCCCCTCGCTAGTCGAGTACTCGTTGCCTCTTCAGTTCCTGGTTCCTGATCCTGATTGCCTTCGTTCCTGTTTCCTCATTCCTGTGTTCCTGTTCCTCGATTCTGGTTTGACCTGGTTTGACCTCTGGTTTGACCTCTGCATTGCCTGGTTTGACCTGGTTTGACCTCTGCATTGCCTGACTACTCTGTTGCCTCTCTCCAGCCCCAGACCTCTGCATTGCCTGACTACTCCGTTGCCTCTCTCAAGCCCCGGACCTCTGCATCGCCTGACTACTCCGTTGCCTCTCTCCAGCCCCGGACCTCTGCATTGCTTGACTACGTCGTTGCTTCTCCAGCCCCGGACCTCTGTTTTGCTTGACTACATCATTGCTTCTCTCAAAACTCTGGACTTCTGCTTCGTCTGACTATCCATTGGCTCTCTCCTCGTCTAGACCTCAGCCTTGCTTGCCACTACTCTCAGATTGCCACCAGCCCTGACCTCAGCTTGCTTCAAGAAGCCTCTTCAGCCTGTGTCCTGGACATGGTTCATTTAGGCTTCGGCCTGCTCTTGCTCGGGTGCCCTCTGTCAGACTGCGTTCCTATTGGCGCTCGGGTCTCTGAGACTCCGCCTCGTCCAGTACAGACTGATATCTACTCTAGTTGCTGCCTCTGGGCTGACCTCGATACATATTGAGATCTACTGACGGAGGCCACCTAAGTCCAGCCGGCCCCAGCACCCAAAGGCTGAACCCGCGGGGAACGAGGGCTGGTATTGGTGAAGCACCAGCCGGTCTCCGTCCATCAGCCCTCTCTGCCTGCCGATGGTGGGGACCCCTAGGATCCCTCCTATGGGTAGCATCAACCCCACCTCGGCCCAAGGGTCCACCTCTGGCGCAACACATTTGAATCGCTAATTGATCTCACGGGGAAGATAGATGCCTCCAGGAGCGAGCCCGAGAGGGTTGCTCAGCAAAGAGGAATGTATCGTTGACACCATTGTTTCAACCCTCATCCCTGCTTTGAGTCTGTCACATCAATGACCCTGCCAACAGAAGAGTCCATGCAATTGGCGCCCAAGGAGAGAAGCCGACGCAGACAACTAGGCCTCTGCATATACTGCGTGCTCAAGGGCATTTCTTAGCTCAAAGCCTGGAGAGAAGGAAAACCCTGCCATGCCTAGAGTCACTTGGGTGGTTGACCCTAGGCTTGATGAATTCGACTCCCCTGTTTCTCTTGCCAGTCACATTCCAGCAATCTTCCATCTATTTCTCCACTCTGGCCTTGATGGACTTCAGCTCCGGGGGAGAGGGGAGCTTCATATAGCAGGAGCTTGTTGATTGATTCCAAATTCCTGCGGTCCCCATGATTCCACCTCTGGCACTTTTCATTCATCTATAGAGACCCTTTTCTGGGACGGGTGACCCGATCCAATACGCCACTCACGTTACATATTGGCCCCTCACACACAGAGACCATTAGCTTCCACGAACTGTCCCAGAGCTAGAAGCCAGATTGTGTTAGGCCTACCGTTGCTCAGCGACATCAGCTCCAATTTGACTGGTCTACACCAGAACCTATTCAGTGGGGAACTGGGTGTACTGAATCCTGTATGAATTCCAAAGGGTTGTCTTGCCAGATGAGTGTGGCCTCCTTCCTTCCAAACCCATGTAAGGAATCCAGAGAAACTCAAACCACTCCACAGCATATCCAGGAAAACACCCTTAAAGAACTCTACAAGCAAATACAAGAACGCTTGGGACAAGAGAGGCCCAAGCATGAGAGTTTGGAAAGAAAATACAATTGTGCCAAGAAAAAGCTTGAATCCCTTTTCATTAAGAAAGACGAAGTGATGCAAATCCTGCATACCCGACTTCAGCAAGAAGGAGAGAGGAATTCTATACTTCTGTCTAGTCCTATCAGTCCAGATTCTGAAAAAGAAGTAGATGTCTCCACCCCTGTGATGGAGACTGTCCTCCGTTAATATAGCCCAGAAGAGGCGATCCCTTCGCTTGCAGCTCCGCTTCTGTCCCCAGAATTGCATGAACTAGGGGAGAAAAACAATCATTTGGTTGTGGAAGCTACCACTCAAGCCAAGAAAATCGCAAAGAAACAAAGGAATTTTCATCACCGGTACCCCTGCAAATACAATGCCTCAGGAGAGGGCTTAAGAAGGGGGGGTACTGTTTCGATCAACGGTCCGCGGGTTGTCCCACAGCCACTGCTCTTACCTCCAGCCCTGGGCCTGTGCTACCACTAGCCAACGCCGCCAAAAACCCCTCACACAGCCGCATGGCAGGCCGATGCCGCCCGACACACGGCAATCGCCAAAGCTCCTGCCCTCTCTCCCTGGGCTCCTCTAGGCGTGCGCACGCCCAGCATGCCCTGATTTAAAGGGTCCATGGTGAGAAATTCCTTGCAGCACCCAGGAATGACTTCATAGGTTTCTGCTGGTTCTGCTCCTTGTCTACCTGACCTGCCTATCCGTCCCTCCTTTCCCTTCGGATGGATACTCAATATTGACCTTGGCCTGACTTCTGAACATTCTCGTTGCTGCCTCTCACTGGCCACTGCCTGACTCCTGGACCAGCCTGACTTATGCTTGAATTTCTAGCATTTTTTTTTAAACGATTTAGTACATACACAGGCCAATGTTATAAAGTACGTCCAAGCCTAGCCCACAAATTTACGTGCAGTTGGACGTGGTAGACTAGCACCCGATGCAATAAGGAGAACAGCACATCCAAAACATGCACCCAAAAAAACATATAGCTGATAGTGCTCATCACATGTAAATTCCATGTAGCTATTAGCTATTAACCCCCAATGCAGAAAATTGCTGGGCGCCCAACGCATACTTTTTAATGCAGCAAAATTAACTCCAGCCCCAAAGCTGGCATTAAGTCAATCCGCGAGTCAAGGGCTCATTACAAATTAAGAAATACTGTCCTCTGTGGTTCCTCCTACTTAGTATCATTGCAATACTTAAATCTACTGCTTGCGGTGTTTAACAATAAAGGTTTGATGTAAAAAAACCAAAAAATTTCTGGATGCACAATATACATACACAATGGGCCGGATTTTAAAAGCCCTGCGCGCATAAATCCGGCCGGATTTACGCGCACAGGGCACTCGCGCACCTATTTTGCATAGGCCGCCGGCGAGCGCATAGCCCCGGGACGCGCGTAAGTCCCGGGGCTTCGTAAAAGGGGCGGGAGGGGGCGTTTCGGGGTGGGTCTGGGGGTGTGGCGCTGGCCTGGGGGTGTGGCCGAGGCCTCCGGACCAGCCCCCGCGTCAGGTGAGCAGCCCGCTGGCGCACCCAGATTTACACCTGCCTCGGGTAGGCGTAAATCTGCCAACAAAGGTAGGGGGGGGGTTAGATAGGGCTGGGGGGGTGGGTTAGGTAGGGGAAGGGAGGGGAAGGTGAGGGGAGGCAGAAGGAAAGTTCCCTCCAAGGCCGCTCCAATTTCGGAGCGGCCTCGGAGGGAACAGGCAGCGCGCGCCGACCCCGGATTTTATAAGATACGCGCGGTTACGCGCGCATCTTATAAAATCCAGCGTACTTTTGTTCGCGCGTGGTGCACGAACAAAAGTACGCGCGCGCTCTGTTTTTGAAAATGTACCCCAATATATACGCTCCAGGCCGATTTCACCCCTTGCTATTGTGCATGCATATTGGGCAAAAGTGACCTGAAGTGGGATGAAACGGATGCTCGTATTGAGTGCTTGTTGCAACTGTGAGCGCACAGCCACATTTCCTGGGCATCTGATGCGTTTGAGCAGTAGGGATGCATAATTCTCCTCTAGCCTGTCCATTTTAACTCAGCAGCTCATTAAAATATTGCATACGCCCAGGAGACATGGCTGTGCGCACATTAGGAAAACAGGTGCTCAATACGAGCACCCATTTTAATGCACATCTTATCGCATTGGCTTGACAGTGTGCCTTAAGCTCTCTGGAAGGCTATTCTATCTGATGGGGCCAGCAATGGAAAGTTCATCTCACACATCTCATCAAGCCTTGCAGCCTTAACTGGAGGAATCATAAGTAATTTAGATTGTGAGGACCACAGCATTCGCTGTGGATTGTAAATTTTCAGCAGAGAGCAAATCCATGAATATCAATTCTATCAATGAATGTATGATTAATTGTCGCCACTTTCTATTTAACTCTAAATTTCACCAGAAGCCAATGTAGATTATATAGAAATGGAGTAATATGTTCCCATATATGGGTATTAGTGAGAATTCTAACGGCAGAGTTCTGCACAATCTGAAGCAGATGGAGTGTGGCAAACCTAAATATAAATCATCACAGTAGTGGAGACCATTGAGCACTAAAGCCTGGAGTTCTGTCCTGAAATCAGCTAGTAGGAGGAGAGGTTTTTTTTTTTTATTTATATTTTATTCATCTTATAAACAATACAAACAGCAATATCCGCTTGTTTAAAGAATAGGTGCATTTGGTTACATATAACAAGAATAAAAGAAAAAGAAGAAATTCACCTGTTATAAAGCAAAAAGAGACTAACTGATTTACCACATATCGAGCAAAATCATTGTAATAATAAAGAAATAATGGTGCATAAACTTTTCTTATTTCCTAAGACTAGGATATAGTGACAGGTAATCTTGCATCAAGAAAACTTCTCAACTCCCTTGGTTCTAAGAACACATACCTTTCCTGCTGGTACTTCACAACACATTTACAAGGATAATAGATAGTACATTGTGCTCCTAAAGATTTTGCTTCCTGAACCGTTTGTAGGAAATTTTTTCTACGCTTTTGGGTTTCCCTTGTAATGTCAGGAAAGGTCCAAATCTTTTGGCCAAGATATAGTTTTTCCCTATTTCGTAGGCACAACTTAAATATCTTATCTCTATCTATGCTTTTTGAAAATTTTACGCATAAGGTACCCCTAAACTCAACTTGTTCTGACATAGTCTGTTCCAAAAAGGCTGTTAGATTGCCTGATTCACTTTGTGGTATATTTTGTGCATTTTCTTCATTTTTTCTTCTCCCTGTAGCGATAAAGTATATTTTCTCAAGAACTGGTATTTCTCCTTCCGTTAGATTCAGGCCCTCCAACAAGAAGTTTCTGAATTGCTCGAAAGGGGAAATTAATTTTATGTTGGGGAAATTCAAAATTCTTAGATTATTATATCGTATCTGATTTTCAATCGTTTCTAATTTCCTAGCATTCAACATATCCCCTTGGATCAGACCTGTCTGAATTTTTTTTTTTTTCTTTTATTTATGAATTTTTCAATTTACACTTAGGTTAATCATTTACATTCAATACTTGGTTGAATTGAGAAAAAAAAACATTATCACATATCTGCAATTTCTGACAGAAAAGAAAAAGAAAAAGTTATAATAATTTCAGAAACAATACAACTATACATAATTGCAACAATATGTGATTGTAATTTAAATCTTAAATTAAATAGCAACCATATCTCCAGGAATATTAAATATTACATCTGAGACAGCTAAACAATTTACAAAGGAGAAAGAAAAAGAAAAGAAACACTTAATTCAAGAAACAGCTCATTTTACAACTGGCCTTTTTATATCGCCTGCACTACTTAGGGTTCAACTGGGGATGAAGCAAGTGGTTCTCGCAATTCTAAAAAAAGACGTAACTGATCTGACTGGCTGAAGCTAAATGACTCTGTACCCCGTCTAAGTATACAGCGGCAGGGGTACCTTAGCAAGAAGGAGAAGCCTAAAGCCGTAACTCTTTGTCTCAGGTCTAGAAATTCACGCCTCTTTGTTCTTGTAATTGAAGCAAGATCTGGAAAGATCTTTATATTCTGACCACAATATGTAATGGGAAACTTTTGAAAATAAGCTTTCATAAGGGTACTGATATCAATTGATGTGATAAATGAAACAATCAAAGTTTCTCTGGCTAGTACCTGTGTTTCAGAATTTTCTAGGAAACTCGTTAAATTAGCAGGAATGGACAAAGCTTGAGCAGAGGTTCTTTTTACAAAAAAGCATGAATTTATAGCCAACATGTTATTATTTATATCAGAAAAACCAAGGACTTCTGCCAAAAACTTTTTAAAGGAAACAAAAGGTATTTCCCCTGCTATTCTGGGAAAATTTATTACCCTTATGTTCAAATGCCTTATATTGTTCTCCATTACTTCCAATCTTCTAGAACATCCTAATTGATCTTTCACCATAGCTATATTCAAGTCTTGTAAGGACTTTATTTTCTTCTCAGCTTCCCCTATTCTATTTGCCACTTCATTTGTTTGTCTTTGTACCCCTATAAACTTTTGCTGGAGATCTAATGCTACTGAGTCTATTTTCCCCTCCAGTCGGTTAACAGTAACACTTAGTCCATTTACCAAATCCCAGATTGCCCCCAACGTTACCGTCTCTGGTCTTAAGTTTGCCGTCACGGTACCTGGTTCTTCAGGGTTGGAGTGGTCTTGTTTCTCTGATTGAGGGAACAATCCCTCAACTTCCACTGAGTCCAGTATGGAGTTTGCTCCTCCAGTAGACAACACTCGCTTAACCTCTTCGGTAGCTGATGTTGCTGCATCTCCATTAGCTCCCCGTTGGGCTGGAGGCGGTCGGGTGTCAGGACTGAGAGATGCCTCGTCGAGGGGGGTAACTCGTTCTCCTTCCGGGTTGCCCCCAACCGATTCATTGGTACTCTCTTTCTCCAGCTGGGTCATAAATCGATCGATTTCCAATTGAAGTAGGGAAGGCAAGGGCTCTGGTGGAAACACCCTTACCTTCCCTTTTCTTTTTGGAGGCATCTGTTATTCAAAACTCAGGATCGTCGATCTTTTTGAGCTGATTTTGTCTGCGTCTCAGCAATCAGAGTGGGTGCTGGGTTCCTCTCAGTCCGTCCTGGTCCGTCCTAGTCCGGACTAAGCCGGACAAAGCCGTGCGCACCCCTTGGGCGCGCACGGCTTTGGCGACGCACCGGCGGTGGCAAGCACCGGAGTCGCGGCTGTTTTGAGCGCGCGGCTCCTCCCTCTCACTTCCGGGCTCAGGAAGGGTGGGTGATGGTCCGGCCCTGAATCGGGGCCCAGCAGTCCGGTCTCCTCGGCGTCTTGCAGAGCCACAGCGTTTTGAGCGCGCGGCTCCTCCCTCTCACTTCCGGGCTCAGGAAGGGTGGGTGATGGTCCGGCCCTGAATCGGGGCCCAGCAGTCCGGTCTCCTCGGCATCTTGCAGAGCCGCAGCGTTTTGAGCACGCGGCTCCTCCCTCTCACTTCCGGGCTCAGGAAGGGTGGGTGATGGTCCGGCCCTGAATCGGGGCCCAGCAGTCCGGTCTCCTCGGCGTCTTGCAGAGCCGCAGCGTTTTGAGCGCGCGGCTCCTCCCTCTCACTTCCGGGCTCAGGAAGGGTGGGTGATGGTCCGGCCCTGAATCGGGGCCCAGCAGTCCGGTCTCCTCGGCGTCTTGCAGAGCCGCAGCGTTTTGAGCGCACGGCTCCTCCCTCTCACTTCCGGGCTCAGGAAGGGTGGGTGATGGTCCGGCCCTGAATCGGGGCCCAGCAGTCCGGTCTCCTCCCTGTCTGAATTTTTTCCACCTGAGTAAACCTGGTTTCCAAACTTTCTAATTTTTCTTCATGTTTAACTATTACAGGATCAACTGTTGAAATCTGGTTTTGTGTCCCAACAACAGTTGCATTTAGATTTAAAATTATTGTCTTCAAATCTGTAAGTGTCGTCCAAATAGTCTCCAGAGTAATGGGCTGTATTCGTGACTCATTGGAGCTGCCCAGAATATTCACTATTCCTTGAGGGCTGTTATCGCTTCTCACAAAGGAAGCCTGAGCCCCCCCTCTGCTCCCATTAGGTGTGGATGTTGCTAGCACACCTCTTTCTTCGGTGTGCTCCAAACTTAAATGTCTAATCACCTTGTCCTCCAAAATTCCTCCGATAGGGGTAGGTTGTATTAACCCGTTGGGTTGAATAGCCAACTCCAAATTTGGAGGTTGTGATAGACGTGGGTGCAGAGGAGTCTGCGGTTCCCCGGGGCTTAAAGAGGTGTTAAGTTCCAGTGATGCTAGTGATTGCTCTCCACAGGCATCAAGGCCTGGAATTGCTCCCGGGTTTGCACCATGCCGCGTGAAGAAATCACCAATTAAAGTTTGAGAGGGAATATTAGCTGTTGGGGTCGGGGGTTCCCCTCGAACTTTTCCCTTCCTCTTTGTATGTGGCATATTGTACGAAGAAAAACAAACTACTGGGTTCTTCACTTTGGTATAACTTACCAATCAGTCAGTCTCTTATGGCAACCGTGAAGAGCAGCTTCCCCCGCCTGACCGCCGAAATCCGTACGAAGCCAGACAAAGCCGCGCGCGCGGCTTTGGCGGTGCGCCGGCGACGACGGTGCGCCGCAATAACGCCGATTTTGTAGGCGTGTGTTCCTCCCCTCAGCGTCGCGAGAGTGTAGGAGTGGGACCAATCGGGTGTAGTCTCTGGTAAGCCAGGCAGGTTTGCTCTCCCCAACAGCTGCGGCTAAGCTCTGCAGTCACGCCAATTTTGTAGGCGTGTGTTCCTCCCCTCAGCGTCGCGAGAGTGTAGGAGCGGGACCAATCGGGTGTAGTCTCTGGTAAGCCAGGCAGGTTTGCTCTCCCCAACAGCTGCCAGGAGGAGAGGTTTTAAATTTCAAACAGGCCGATACAGTACAGTGCGCTCCGACAGAGCGCACTGTTAAGCCGGCATTTGGACGCGCGTTTGACGCGCTAGATTTACCCCTTATTCAGTAAGGGGTAATAGCACATCCAAAACGCGCGTCCAACTCCCCCGAACCTAACAGCGCCCGCAACATGCAAATGCATGTTGATGGCCCTATTAGGTATTCCCGTGCGATTCAGTAAGTAAAATGTGCAGCCAAGCCGCACATTTTACTTTAAGAAATTAGTGCCTACCCAAAGGTAGGCTTAATTTCTCCAGGCACCGGGAAAGTGCACAGAAAAGCAGTAAAAACTGCTTTTCTGTGCACCCTCCGACTTAATATCATGGCAATATTAAGTAGGAGGTCCCGAAAGTTACAAAAAGTTAAAAAAAATAAAAAATAAAATTTGAAATCGGTCCGCGGCTTGCAGGTTAAAAACCGGACACTCAATTTTGCCGGCGTCCGGTTTCCAAGCCCGTGGCTGTCAGTGGGCTCGAGAACTGATGTCGGCAAAATTGAGCGTTGGCTGTCAAACCCGCTGACAGCCACCGCTCCTGTCTAAAAAGAGGCGCTAGAGACGCGCTAGTGTCCCTAGCGCCTCTTTTTGCCACAGGCCCTAATTTAAATAAATTAATTTAGTGAATCGCATGCACAGGAGAGTGGCCTGTGCGCTAGCCGGCCCGCTCTCCCGCGACTTTTACTGTATCGGCCCAAAAGTAATTTAAGTTTATAAAAACTTGCTTTACCGCACTGATTTGCGGTTTCATGCTGAGACTAGGATCTGGAATTACACACAAGCTTTTAACTTGGGAACAAAATGGAATATTATGGCTATTAAAGAATTTGTAGGCCTACAATGGTGTAGCCAGAACTGATTTTTTGGGTGAACCCAAGGTTATCGTTTTTTTTTTTTTAACGATTTAGTACATACACAGGCCAATGTTATAAAGTATGTCCAAGCCTAGACCACAAATTTACGTGCGGTTGGACGTGCTAGACTAGCACCCAATGCAATAAGGATAGTACATCCAAAATATACAGGTCTAAAACCTTATATTAGTCTACAACAGCCCTTATGATTTATGAGTGAAACGTTTTAGACTATTTTAACTCTTATTTCAAGCATTCACCAACATTAAAAATTCCTTATTAATCTGTACTATTTTATTGCAATTTATAAATACACAAAAATATGAGATAAAAAGCAAAGAACACAAACATCAGAGCCAAACAATCAGGTCATAAAATAAATATCAATGTATTCTTTCACAAATCCTCTTTCCAGAAAGGCAGAAATCACCATAACTACAATAAAACAGCAATAATCGTAAGAGTGGGTGCAGAACAAAAGTATGACAGTTGACATTACAACACAATATAAAAAAAAAAAAACAACTATATACAAATTCTTTTTTTTTTTAATTCTTTATTTATCAATTTTCAAATAATATACAACATACAAGAATTTCTTGCATTCAGAATATTGTAGTAAAATAAAAACTAGAAATAAATATACAAAGTGTTGTAGTCGGGAGAGCAGTGGACCCTTGGGCCGGCCTGGAAGGAGAGAGTCTTTACTAGGAAGGCCGGGAGGTGGAGCTGGAGCTGGAGAGGCGAGGTCTTCACCCTCACAGACCCAGGGTCCCCCCAGGAGGAGCCCGTAGGGACTGGGCCGCAGGGACTACTACCAGAGGCCAGGGCGCCGGTGGTTACTGGAGCTGGGGCAGACAGTGTTCAAGAGTCTTAGGAACAACCCGGAGTCAGGAACCAGGTATCAGCAGCAGGACCGGAGGGCTGAGGCAAGAGAAGTCAAGAGCAGGTCCGAGGTCGTGGCAGGCAGCGATCAAGAGTATCAGGAACTAAGCGGAGTCAGGAACCAGGTATCAGCAGCAGGACGGGAGGGCTGAGGCAAGAGAAGTCAAGAGCAGGTCCGAGGTCGTGGCAGGCAGCGATCAAGAGTATCAGGAACTAACCGGAGTCAGGAACCAGGTGCCAGCAGCAGGACCGGAGGGCTGAGGCAAGAGAAGTCAAGAGCAGGTCCGAGGTCGTGGCAGGCAGCGATCAAGAGTATCAGGAACTAAGCGGAGTCAGGAACCAGGTATCAGCAGCAGGACCGGAGGGCTGAGGCAAGAGAAGTCAAGAGCAGGTCCGAGGTCGTGGCAGGCAGCGATCAAGAGTATCAGGAACTAACCGGAGTCAGGAACCAGGTGTCAGCAGCAGGACCGGAGGGCTGAGGCAAGAGAAGTCAAGAGCAGGTCCGAGGTCGTGGCAGGCAGCGATCAAGAGTATCAGGAACTAAGCGGAGTCAGGAACCAGGTATCAGCAGCAGGACCGGAGGGCTGAGGCAAGAGAAGTCAAGAGCAGGTCCGAGGTCGTGGCAGGCAGCGATCAAGAGTATCAGGAACTAAGCGGAGTCAGGAACCAGGTGCCAGCAGCAGGACCGGAGGGCTGAGGCAAGAGAAGTCAAGAGCAGGTCCGAGGTCGAGGCAGGCAGCGATCAAGAGTATCAGGAACTAACCGGAGTCAGGAACCAGGTATCAGCAGCAGGACCGGAGGGCTGAGGCAAGAGAAGTCAAGAGCAGGTCCGAGGTCGTGGCAGGCAGCGATCAAGAGTATCAGGAACTAAGCGGAGTCAGGAACCAGGTATCAGCAGCAGGACGGGAGGGCTGAGGCAAGAGAAGTCAAGAGCAGGTCCGAGGTCGTGGCAGGCAGCGATCAAGAGTATCAGGAACTAACCGGAGTCAGGAACCAGGTGTCAGCAGCAGGACCGGAGGGCTGAGGCAAGAGAAGTCAAGAGCAGGTCCGAGGTCGTGGCAGGCAGCGATCAAGAGTATCAGGAACTAAGCGGAGTCAGGAACCAGGTGTCAGCAGCAGGACCGGAGGGCTGAGGCAAGAGAAGTCAAGAGCAGGTCCGAGGGTCGTGGCAGGCAGCGATCAAGAGTATCAGGAACTAAGCGGAGTCAGGAACCAGGTGCCAGCAGCAGGACCGGAGGGCTGAGGCAAGAGAAGTCAAGAGCAGGTCCGAGGTCATGGCAGGCAGCGATCAAGAGTATTAGGAACTAACCGGAGTCAGGAACCAGGTGCCAGCAGCAGCAGAACAGGAACGCAACTAATTCGCAGAAGGAACCTCGTTGCAAGGCGAATCAAAGGAGCCAGACGCCAGGTAATATACTCTGCCGGCGTCTGACGTCACTCTGAGGGCGGTCCGGGATTTCCAGGTGCGGAACCTTAACTGCCCTGCTTATGCGCACGTGCGTGGCAGATGCGGTGGGCGGAGTTTAGCGGGGCTTTCGGCGGCGTCCCCATGAGGAGACGCCGAGACCATGCGGCCTACCGAGCCAGGGCAGCTGCGTTCCTTACCGCGGTCTGGAGGAAGGTAAGCGGCCCCGAGCCCGACCAAGGGGGAGGTGGTCGGGAGCGCAACACAAAGTTCAAATACTATACCTATAATATTCTGTATATAAAAAAGGAAAAAAGTAAGAAAAGCACTGTTATCTAGTGAGCACTAACAAACTTGCAATAAGACTAAACATCCAAATAAGAAAAGTAAGGTTCCCCCCCTTTTTACTTTCCTACTGCCTGCTCTTCTATCCCCAACAAAGATCTTAGATGTTCAGGATTAGTGAACTGATAATTTTGCCCTTTCAATTTCACAGCACACTTGCAAGGGAATTTTAGGAAGAATTGTCCCCCACCATCAATTACATTTTTCCTGAATGCTAAAAATCTCTTTCTCCTAATTTGTGTGGACCTGACCTGATCTGGATATATCCAAATCTTTTGTCCACAAAAAGTTTTTCCTCTGTTCCTGAAAAAATACTTTAGGACATTCTCTCTATCTGAAACAAATGCAAAAGTTATTAACATTATACCACGATTTTCAACATGCATTTCTTCTTGTGATTTCATTAAGAAATCTGATATATTCATAGATGGTTCAATATTTGTCTTATGCTCATTCAAATCCCTATCTTCAGCTTCCTCAGGATTTAATTCTTTTTCTCTATCTTTTGCTATCACCTTTGTATTAAAAAAGAAAGCTTTCGTTATTGTAGGCAAACATTGTTCTGGTAATTTCAATACTTGCATAACATAAGACCTAAACAATTCTGCAGGACTTATTTTTTCAATTTTAGGAAAATTTACAACCCTTAAATTCAAAGCACGTGTATAATTTTCCAAATTCTTGATTTTTCTTTGAATTTCTCCATCTGCTTTAATTTGTAGATTTTGTATTTTTTCAACCTTCTCCACTCGTTTTTCTATACTAAGAATCTATTTTTGTTGGATTTCTAAACATCAGAATTTCTTTTCACTACTACATTTGTTTCATGAACCACGTCAGCAAGTTTCATAATAGATGAGTCAAGTTTAGCAATATAGTTCCATAGAGTTTCCATGGTAATAGTTCCAGGCTTTATGATTATATTCTGAACATTCTTGTCTTCCAAACTTTTCCCTGCTAGATGTTGTGAACTCTGTTCAGATCTCTTTTCATTCTTTGGTGTACTACCTTGCTTAGGTGAGAACCCTTGAACACCCAAACCTCCCAGTTCAGAAGAAATAGTTGATATTTGTAATTCTTCTTGAATCTCTCGATCCTGTTGGGGAATACTTGGTAGTTCTTGGGGTCCTTCCCCATTTTTACCAGGCGGAGATGGTATCTCAGGCGCCCCCGGACTAAGTGTGATGTCATCGGCCATAAGAGGAAGATTCCGCTCAACATCTTCCCCTATCGCGGCCGTCTCCACGGGGGTATTTTGGGGTGAGTTTAACCACTCTGACACAGTCCTCTGAATTGAATCTACATTTATACCCGGAGAAGGCTTGATCTTTGCCTCTCTCTTGGAATGAGGCATATTTCTTTTGTAATTTAACTTTAAAGCAATAGAGAGTCAAATTCTGAGGGGACAGGTGGTTTCCTTACTCAATTAAATCAGTGCTTTACTTAGGAGATTTAAAGAGAGTATAAAACCATAGCCTACCTGAGTAATGTCAATTTTCTCTTCAATTAGTATCAAAGTTCTTCAAATAACCGGGGCAAATCCGGCGAATCTGGTCAAAGCCTCGTGCGCCCCTTATGCGAGCTGCTTCAGCAGCACGCCGTCGGCAGCTATGCGCCGAAGGAGAGCCCTTTTTACCCTCCACTTCCGGCTCCTCCTTCTGACGTGGTTGCTGTAGATTGGTGGATACACCGTCAGGGCAGTCTCGCGTCTACCCCCGGAATTTCTCAGCAAAACAGTCAATAGAAAAGGAAATGTCCCGATTCAAATCTGAAATATAATACCTCCTCAGGCAGGTAAGCTCACTCTCTTTGCCTCCAACTATATACAAATTCTGGAGTCACCTAAGCCAAAAAAAAAAAAAAGACTCCCTCCACTGCTAAACATTTTGTGAATTAACACAAACCCCTGCATAAAAAAAAAAAGCACCTAGAACCTTGCCATACCATATTATAACAGCACTGACTCTCAGGACTCAAATAAAAGCAACCTTATGAAAAAGAAGCAATGCAAATACTACACCAGGCTCTGAAACATTAATACACCACCTACTGGAATAACAGAATAAGCCAGACTGCTACAAATTCCTACAGAGAAATTACATGCTAGTAGCAATATTGCCCCTCAGTCACACACAGGCAGAACACAGACTGACCCTTACCTAAAACAGAAATAAGGGACTACAATTTAGAAATAGAAACATGCAAACAAAACCAAAATAGAAAGCCTGAGAAACCAGACTCTGAACAGTGGAATGCTAAGGAGCAAAATACAAAATTATAAGAACTGCACATACCCAAAGATGGCATATTCCAATTGCTAAAATCTCAAAATAAGTTCTGTTTTACCTTTGCTGTCTGATTTCTTTTTTATTTTTCTGATTAGTTGGTCCCGGTCTCTTTTCCTCTTTCCCCTTGTCAGACTTTTCCTAATTCTTTCTCCAGGGTCACTGTTCTCTTTCCATTTGTTATGAACTCGCTGCCCGCGGGTTTCCCTGCGAGCAGGCTCACTCACTCTTGCTGCTTCTTCTGTTCCCGACGCGGCAGGACACCGCCATCGGGCCTGCCTACGCGGCTGGAGCCGCGGACTGAATTTCCTCCCGCGGCCTGGAGGCCGTTCCTGACAGCAGTCTTCACCGCAGCCGGAGCTGCGGCCTTTTCTGCAGTCTTCGGGCCTGCTCCTTAGGCCCAGCTCTGCGTCTCTACGCACAGACGCCGTGCAGGCCGCTGTCCACGGTCCTGCACAGCCCTGTTTCCTGCTCCTTAGGTGCCGGCGCGCACCTCTCTGCAAGATTTAAAGGGCCAGCCACAGGAAGTGTGGCTGACCCCACCTAGGGAGTGGACTTCCTGCCCAGCCCTATAAAAGGGCTGCTCCTTTGTCAGTCTTTGCCTTGCATCGGAGTTGCTTCACTCTGGAGGCTCCTGCCTGCCAGAGCTCCGTCAGGTCTTTCTTGTCTTCTCCATGGTGTTCTTGTTGTTTTGTCTCGTCATGCCAAGTCAAGTTTGTGCCTGAGGTCCCCGTCCAGGTGTCCTGGTGTCTCGTCTTGGTCTTCTGCTTCCTGATGTTCCAGGTTCCTTGATGTCTTGCTCCTGTGTCTTCGTCTTCAGCGCTCTTGAGCCTTCTGGTACCTGTTAGGCCAGGGGTGCCTCGGATGATGTCTTGCCCGAGCGGGGACTAGCCTACAGGTGGACTGGTGTCCTGTGCTCCTGAGCCGTCATGTCCTGCCAGCCGTTGGTGGAGCTTCGGACGACATCGGCTCCGTCGTTGGAGTTCTGCTTTGACTGGATCCTTCCCTGCGCTTGTCCCGCTCCCAGCGTGGTCCGTGACCAGCCTCCTCAGGCTGTGTAGGGTGCGCAGTGGGACAGGGTGGTCCACGACTCAGTCCCGCGGGTGGCCTGAGTAGGGCGCCCTGAAAGACAGTGCCAATGTCTTCCGCCCAGCTTCTCGTCTCGTCTGAACTTCGTCAGTTCCTCGTCTCGTCCTGGATGCCATTACATCACTCTTGGTATCATGTCTTGTTCCTGATGTCGTCGCATCGACCCTGGTCCGGGATGCCATCGCATCGACCACTGGTCCGTGATGTCTTCGCATCAGCTTTGATGTTAAGTCTTCGTCTGCGATGCCGTTGCATCAATCCTGCTGTCATGTCTTAAACTCTGGAATTTGTTGCCAGAGAATGTGGTTCGTGCAGTTAGTATAGCTGTGTTTAAAAAAGGATTGGATAAGTTCTTGGAGGAGAAGTCCATTACCTGCTATTAAGTTCACTTAGAGAATAGCCACTGCCATTAGCAATGGTTACATGGAATAGACTTAGTTTTTGGGTACTTGCCAGGTTCTTATGGCCTGGATTGGCCACTGTTGGAAACAGGATGCTGGGCTTGATGGAAACTTGGTCTGACCCAGTATGGCATTTTCTTATGTTCTTATGTCTTCATCTGCGATGCCGTTGCATCAATTCCGCTGTCATGTCTTCATGTCAAGGCCCGTCTGCCCTCGACCTCAGGCCAGGCCTGCTGCTCCATGCAGCAGGTCCGAAAGGGCTCGGAATGGTCGGAGGACCATTCACATTCCAACATCATCTGTTGTTGGCCTTGGGAGCTTGCAGGCCTGGCAGAGGGTCAGACCGTTAGCCATGGTGGATCACGCTGTCAACCCTCGGTTCGGTCCTGGATCCATCTGGGGTCGGGCTGAGGCCCAAGGGCACACTAAAACACTACACTCTGACACCATTTCTTCTTTGTCCCCATCCTCTTCCTTTCCTCTCACTCACACACATACACAAACATTCATGCTTTCTCTCACAGACTCCTTTACACACAAGCTCTCACTCAAGCACTCAGGCTCCCATTCTACCACACAGAAAAGCTCTCACTCATGCATTCAGGCTCCCACTCTTTCACACACAAACATCAACACTCAGATTCCCATTCTTTCACAACACCACCCACACTCAGGCTCCCGTTCTCACATATAAACACCCAGTCTCCCATTGTCACACACAAACACCTGCATTCAGGCTCCCATTCTCATATGCAAGCACCTCTTCTTTTGCCGCTGTAAGGATGGGCTCCCTCTGCGGCTTAAGAACATAAGAACATGCCATACTGGGTTAGACCAAGGGTCCATCAAGCCCAGCATCCTATTTCCAACAGTGGCCAATCCAGGCCATAAGAACCTGGCAAGTACTCAAAAACTAAGTCTATTCCATGTTACCGTTGCTAGTAATAGCGGTGGTTATTATCTAAGTCAACTTAATTAATAGCAGGTAATGGACTTCTCCTCCAATAACTTATCCAATCCTTTTTTAAACACAGCTATACTAACTGCACTAACCCATCCTCTGGCAACAAATTCCAGAGTTTAATTGTGCGTTGAGTAAAAAAGAACTTTCTCCGATTAGTTTTAAATGTGCCACATGCTAACTTCATGGAGTGCCCCCTAGTCCTTCTATTATCCGAAAGAGTAAATAACCGATTCACATCTACCCGTTCTAGACCTCTCTTGATTTTAAAGACCTCTATCATATCCCCCCCTCAGCCGTCTCTTCTCCAAGCTGAAAAGTCTTAACCTCTTTACTCTTTCCTCATAGGGGAGCTGTTCCATTCTCCTTATCATTTTGGTAGCCCTTCTTTGTACCTTCTCCATCACAATTATATCTTTTTTTGAGATACGGCGACCAGAATTGTACACAGTATTCAAGGTGCGGTCTCACCATGGAGCGATACAGAGGCATTAAGACATTTTCCGTTTTATTCACCATTCCTTTTCTAATAATTCCAAACATTCTGTTTGCTTTTTTGACTGCCGCAGCACACTGAACCGGCGATTTCAATGTGTTATCCACTATGACGCCTAGATCTCTTTCTTGGGTTGTAGCACCTAATATGGAACCTAACATTGTGTAATTATAGCATGGGTTATTTTTCCCTAAATGCATCACCTTGCACTTATCCACATTAACTTTCATCTGCCATTTTGATGCCCCATTTTCCAGTCTTACAAGGTCTTCCTGCAATTTTCCAGTCTTACAAGGTCTTCCTGCAATTTATCACACTCTGCTTGTGATTTAACTACTTCTTCGCCATTATGGGGATAGGATCACACAATGGCATTACTCCAGACAGGCCTGGTTGGGTGGACCTGATCCCAAAGTGGGTGGGGCATGGCCCATCCAGGCCCACCCATGGCTATGTCTCTGTAGGCCTGTCAACAGAAACCACTCGTTCTAATACCATGACTTCAGTTTTCTCAATGTTTAAATTAAATCAATTATAGGACAGTCAAGACTTGATTATTGAAAAACAAGGTGATATGAAATCAGTTGTTGCAGACTATGTTGATAATGTAGGAAAAAAGATAACTGTATGTCATCAGCATACAGTCAATAATATACCCCTGAAGTGGCAAGGACACAACAGAGATGAACAGAGTAGCAGACAGAGCTGACCCCTGGGGTTCCCCAGTTGCAATGGTTGGCGAAGATGTGGTCTCAGATTCAATTTGAACTTGTTGTTAATGATGTAATAGATAGGAAGATAATCAGGAAAGGACTTCTCCACATAAATCTTATGCCTCTAGTTGGCAGATAAGAAGAAAGTATGAAGCATGCTGGTCCCTATTTTGTTTATTTTTGCTGAAAAAGGATCTGGGGATTTCTGTGGATGAGACCTGGAACAAAGTATGGTGACAGAGTACCTTTGCTCATTGGATTACCATGTTTTTGGAGACTTTTTCTTTGGTTGTGGAGGAAGTCTCCACTTTTCCCACCTCAGTTCCTTGGCTTCCTTAATGGAGTCTAGAATGTCCCTTTGTGCTGAGTACCCTGGGATCTAGGGGCTCAGATATTTTTCCTTTTATTCTACATCAAGAGGAAAGAGGCTTTCGCTGAGAGAGGACCATAGGAGGGATGACACAGAGGTCATCCAAAGGAAGAAGGAGTGAAATGGGAAAGAAGGAGATTTTGTGAGCCCACTCTGAGGTTTGCTACCATTTCAAGGAGATAATGGTACTGGTACCCCAGCAGGAAGAAGGAGAGAGAAGGACTACAGGAGAGGTAGGAGAACTGGGATTTACCCACCAAATTTACTAAAGAGAAACCCCTATGAATTGGGAGGGAACTGACCCTCACCCACCTGGTTGGATGGGAGAATAATTAAATCTGACAACTGGCATTCAGTGAACAACAAAAATAACAGAGAGAGACATCTGTCACAAATTTATTAATTAGAGCAGTAAAGTTTGCTGTGAGAACATCAGAAGCTGTAAATAACTTTTTCCATCATCTACAAAATTCAACAGTAAAGGTTATGTTGGAAACCATAACAGTCTCCAGCATGACTATTGCTGCAGTTTACAACAAAGAGATAGTCAGTGCTGTATACAATGAACTGCAAAGTGGTATTTGACTTAAAGCAATGCACAGGCCCTAGAACAGGAGTGGCCAACTCTGGTCCTCAATAGCCACAAACAGGCCAGATTTTCAGGATATCCACAATGAATATGCATGACATAGGTCTGCAGACAATGGAGGCAAAATCTATCCTGAAAACCTGGCCTGTTTGAGGCTCTCGAGGACTGGAGTTGGCCATCCCTGCCCTAGAAGAAGAATATTCCACCCCCCACCCAGAGAATCTTGCACACTCAGATAATATCATCATCATGGGAAGACTGGGACATTTAAGCATGTCTTTGAGCTGTGATTCCTGGACCCTTGTTTGAGACTACTAGATTAGCATTTACACATGCATAAAACATGGCTTGTGTGCACTGTGGACCCAATGTAATAAGATGTGAGTAAAACATGCATTCAATTTGGAATTACAAAATGTGAAAAACATAAATATTATGGGGCCTGTGTACTAACAGCACATTAAATAATGGACTGTGAGGCCGAAGCAATTAAAAAGTGCCCACCTCCTGGGGGCGCCATGCAATATTTAAATTAGGGGTTGCGTTGTCAAGGAGGCACTAGGATTGATTGCGTGCCCCTAGTGCCTCTTTGACAGCAGGAGCCTGTGAGTGGACAGCTATCCGCTGGTTTAGAAAAAAGTCACTGAATTTATCAGCGTACAGCCAGGGGTTCGGGAAACAGATGTTTGTTAACTGAGCAACCGTTTCCCGAACCTGACCACTGGCACTTTTTTTTTTTTACTTTTTTTTTTTTTTTGCTTTTTTAAAAGTTTTATTCCTCCTACTTAATATCGCAACAATATTAAGTAGGAGGATGTACAGAAAAGCAGTATTTTCTGCTTTTCTGTACAACTTTTGGGAGTGCTCAGCAATTAATGTCTACTCTAGGCAGGTGTTAATTTTTGAGCGTAAAAATGTGCGTTTTAGTTGCACATTTTTTTTTTTGCATTACAGGTGATTCCCTAATAGCCTCATTAACATGCATTTACATGTGATGAGAGCTATTAGTTTCACCACGTGTTGGATGCGGGTTATGTAGGTGCTCCTCCTCTTATTGCATAAGGGGATTAGGTAGCGCCTACACAACCTGTGTCCAACTGTGGGTTAAACAGTGCGCTCAGCTGAGTGCACTGTATTGTATCGGCCCCTATGTGGGTAAGCCGCTAACATGGGCCAAAACCAGCGCTATTTAGCACAAAAAGGATGCATTAAAATAGGCATGATCATATATGCAAAGCATGAAAATAGAATAGTAATCACCTAAAAGGACATGAATAAATGTGTCCTTTTAGCATGTGAAAGTTAAGACCAGCTATGGGGCTGTAATTAACTGCTAGTGCACCAACCCTATTGGCACACTAGCAGTTAACCAAGAAGGTGAGGCAGTATGGGCAACCTCCCACCCCTGAAAGGAAAACACTTCTTCTCTCCCAGTCCCCTTTCTAATCTCCAAACCCTCCCCAACCCAATCACAACCCCTAATCAATGACCAACACCCCCTCCCCAATCCCCCAGTGCAAGTCTAGCAACCTCCCAAAACTCACTTCCCATTTCCCCCTAGTAGCAACACACTTCACCAAGGCCAGCCAGCAGGAGGCATGAGGATTAGCTCCTATCTCAGCCTCCAATAAAGCAATGGCACTGCTCAGCAGCACACAGAATTTGGAGCCACACATGCAGTTTAAAGTTCTGTGTACTGCTAAACAGCACCATTAAAACACTGGAGGCCGAGCCGTTAGAAGGTATGTGCCACACCTTCTGCTAGCTGGCACAGTTGGAAGGGGATAGTAGGGAAGCAAGATGGGAGGAGGGAGGGTTTGAACTGGACCAAGAGATCAGGTGGGGTGTTGTGATTTTGGAGAGAGATATTGATGGAGAGTTTTCCCCTGGCCTACTTTTATAGGGGAATATGTACACTGCCAAAGTTATGCAGAACGCACATGTTCAAAGTGCTGCATTCACTTTAACATGACTCTTTGAGCATGCAAGTCATCTGTCTATCAATAGCTCAGTACATCCAGCACGAAATCAGGCTTCAGCACATGCTTGACAAAAGTGCTAACACTGAATGCACCAACTGTAGCATGTTTTTTAGTACATAGGCCCCTATAAACTATAATATTAAAAAAAACAAAAAAAAAAACAACTTACTGCAGAAATGTTGACTCCTCATCTTCCTCCTGTTCAGGCCTGTCAGTGATGGAATAGATAGGGAGCAGACTGTGCATCAGCTTTTGACAGGCCTGGATGAACACTGCTTCCTTCTGGAGTATGAGGCAGCTCCTGATGAAGAAATAGACATCTGCAGAATTCTGACGCAGGACTATCACAGTCATGGGGGGGTCTCAAATGTTAAGAAACCCCTTATTCTTTAAGAAAAGACCGATACTGCCTGTCAATTCACCTTTGGTACGGAGCAGAGCAATGCAGACAGAAACCTTGAACGCTTATCTCAAGACACACAAATGAGCAGTAATGAAATAATAAACTTTTTCACAAACACTTTCTCAGCAGGGACCACAGTGAATGTTCCCTGACATTATATGAGCTCAGCTAAAACAACTGGCAGACATCCCAGACTCCAACTCATAACGAAGTTCTTTGTAAGCCATTGCATTGCTATGTTTTGTCATTAAAGAGAAGTAACAGTTTCTTTTTTAAAGAAAAATAGTTTATAGGCCAATACTTAATAGTTAGAAGCTTTATACTAGTGAAATAAAAGTAAAAGTATTATAACTGCAATGTAGCAACAAGTTCTTATTGTCATTGCTTAATAATATAACTGTAATGTAACAATGTAGAAAGACTAAGCATACAGCAGGTTATGGATGATGATGTAAGTAGACTTTGTAAGACATTGTGTATAAATTTCAGAGAAATAAGTCTATAAGACTATAAATTTAAACAAATAAAGAAAAGGTATAAATATGATGCGAATTGTAAGCTCGGTACTGCTGTCCTATCTGATATGTCAGGGGATAGTAGTCCAGACCTGGCATTAATCTTTATGAATAAGTTTAACCATTTATTTTTTTTTATCTGTACACATCTTAGAAAAAATGATCAATTTTACTCATATACAATAAATATGCATATTCTTTTACTGAATATTCTTTTGTCTGATTACTGAGTTTCTCTCTCCTCATAAATAATTATTGCTCTCATACTAATATATTATCTCTTAGGAGCAATGATGTTTTACACTTATATGGCATGGGATCCTGGAGAGAGAGAGAGAGTGTCCTATAAGGGTACTCCTTGTTAATGATTCTATCATCCAGTACTACCTGACAGAGTATGAACCTGAGACAGGATTATATAACTATATAACTACAGTATGGTTGAACCAGCAAATAGGTAGTGGAAGTGCTGAAATACTGTGAGTGACTGAAGTTAGGCAACTGCTAGATCACTTTGGAAATGGGAGACAAGGCAGAGCACAAACACCTGGAACGAATCAGGGAATAGGTCAGAACATGAATGCAGAAACATAAGCACACATCCACAGAGGAGCTAGCTGAAAGGCATTCAGCACTGTATGGCAGGTAGTTCACTCAGAAAAGGGAGAGATCCAGAAAACTCAGGGCATCAATTTGAGCTCTGCTAGGGCTGCATCCTAAACAGGTGCTTGACCTTGGACTGGAAGATGATATTCCTAGATACTTACTCAAAGAGCTATTCAGGCCTTTCTTGTTTTTCTCTGGATCTTCATCTCTGTCCCATCTACAGTGTTGGATGGAGTTTGTACACGGTCTGCAGGCCTGCAGCTCACATTGCTGGATCCTGAACTGCCTCACTTCTCAGTTACATGCTGTCCACTCTTCCACTGCAAGAAGCCACAGAATCACACCTTCACTCACTTCCAGTAGTCTGCAGTAGTGCAGAAGCAGTCCTCCTTTTCTCTCCATGCTTAATAGGCTTTCTTCCATTCTTCCAGCAGCTCATCTTCCAATATATTGCTGTTTAGCTCGAAGGAGCCAGGGTCTGCCAGAAAGCTTCCTCATGGTCATTGAGATTAAATGCAGCCGGGGAGCATTGTTTGGCTTTTACTGTGCGATTGTGAACAGGGAATCTATCCAGGAACACACTTTGGATCCAGTTATGTTCTGCAAGTATTCCTTCCTGATCATTTTCCTGAGCAGCCATAGAAGTTAGACCAAAATGCTTCCACTGTGTCCTCCCTCCTCCATCATGCAGTTGAAATTCCCTCCCATCAGTATGGTTCAGGAGGGCATGGACTGTTTACTTGAGGTACTAGGAACAGTACCAGATGCTCATTCTTGTCATGGATGGGGACAATGCAGGGGGCACATACATATTGATAAACCTTAGTGCAGGGTGTCCAACTCCAGTTCTTGAGAGCCATAAACAGGCCAAGTTTTACTCCTGCAGGAATTCTGCACACTAAAATTTAAAATTCTGCAAAATTCTGCATATTTTATATTGGTCAAAATAACATAATATACATCACAGTCGAGTAATTAATTTAAAATGCAAAACAGAAAAGGTACTAAGATGCAGAGTTTTAAACATTTTGAGCAGAATTTTCCTAGAAGTACCCTGTAAGAGTGTCCTTTTTACCCTCTCTCGCTATTCCTCTGGCCAGATCCCATTCATTCTGCCCTTTCAGGCCCCAACTCCTCCACTCTTCACTATCTCTCCCCTCCATCTCTAGGCTCAACTCCTTCCACTCTATCTTCACCCCCTAATCCTCCATTCCCAGAGTTTGACCTCTCTTATAGCCCCTCCTACAGGCTCCCTCTGTCCATCTCTCACACATATCCCCTCACACAGGCTCCCTCTCTCTCTCATGCACACACCCTCACAAGGATGCCCTCTCTCTTTTGCACACACATACACCCTCACACAGGCTCTGTCTTTCTCTTGCATACAATACCCCCATTCACAGGTTCCTTCTCTCTCGAACACATACACCCTCACATAGGCTCCCTCTCACACACACAGCCTCACACAGGCTCCCTCTCTCTCTCTCATACACACACCCTCACACTGACTCCCCCTCTCTCTCTCAGGTAACTGCACAAAGTGGCAGTTACTACCCGTAATAGAACTTGCATGGTGTGGCAGTTACTAACATAAGCAAATTGCTGGGCAAACTGGATGGACCATTTGGCCTTTATCTGCTATCATTAATATGTTACTATGTATATGCTACACACCCCCTTACACAGGCTCATCTCTCTCTCTGGCACACACATCCTCACACAGACTCTCTTCTATCTCACACAAACACACACTCTTACACAGGCTCCCTCTCTCTCTCACACCCACACCATCATACAGGCTTCCTCTTCTCTCTCACATACATGCACCCTCACACATACACAATTCCTCTTTCTCACATAGGCTTTTTGCTCTCATTCTGGCCCTTCTCCCTCTTCTTCAGCTGTGGGTAGGGTAGGATCTGCCCACAGCTCTCCCAGGCCTGTCTCCTCTGCGTTTTCAGCCTTGAGCAAGATGGGCTCCACTCGCAGCCCACTGGGCTTCCTTGTCTTCTGCCACAAATGGAATGGGCTGTGCTTGTGGCCTGCTGGGCCTCCGTCATCTTTGGCCGCAAGCAGGATGGGCTCTGCTCATGGCCCACTGAGCCTCCAATGTCTTTGGCTGTGGGCAGGATGGAATCTACTCATGGCCCGCCAAGCCTCTCCAAATTCTGCACAAAAAAAGAAAATTCTGTGCTGCACAGTTGCGCAGAATTCCCCCAAGAGTAAGGTTTTCAGGATATCCATAATGAATATGCATGAGATAGATCTGGATACAATCCAGTTCTTAAACCCTACCCATTAAATCTCCTGTCAAATTATTTTCTCTCCCTCTCGAAACTCTTTTAACTATTCCCAATGTACTGATATAAGCTGTACATATTTTTATTTTCTTTCTGATTTATATGTTAAACCAAAGTTAGCACTGACGTTTATTTTGTTTCTCTCTGTTTATCACGGTTTATCACTGTTTTGTGTTCTATGTAAAGGATACGCCCCTTTGGTGGCCTTCCATATGGTTCCATGTAAACCCGTACGATGTGCAAACGGCTATCGGTATATAAAAATGTTAAAATAAATAAATAAATACAATGGAGGTAGTGCATACAAATCTCTCTCATGCATATCTGATATGGATATCCTGAAAATTAGGCCTGCTTGTGGCTCTCGAGAACTGAGGCTCACTTGCCATGAAACCTTCCATGATCAGCACTCTGTTGTGGATGAGCTCCTTGACGGACTCAGCCGTGACGTGGCTTCCCCTAAGCAGGAAGACGATACCTGTATTCTCTCCCATAGACCAAAATAAGAGATATAAGGGCCAATGTCAACTGAGGTGATTCTACATATGGGATTCCATGATATAATCCAGGGTGACTAAAAAGGAAAGCATGTTAACATATCTGAAAATATCCTTAACAATTCTGACAGTTAAAAAGAACAATGAAAAAGTCATAATTATTGTGAAAGAAAAAGTTAATCCATGGTAGTATCAAATTCAATACCTATTATTCTAAAAGAAAACTGATACTATTTACCACTCCCTTGGGCTTGGAAGAGCTTTTCAAACATAAAATGCCAACTTGCCTTTCAACTGATTTTCTTGTGGCTCATCGGTTCCTTTTAAATATGTGAGTTTTAAAGCTGCAGGAAGGTACCTATATTTGATTCGGTTCTATTCCAGGTCCCAACTCCTTCAATGCTCTTGAAACTGCCAAGCAGAAAAACCCAGTGTCTTAACCTGGGGTCATCATAAACAAATCTCAGTATACTTTATCATTCATTATGGATCTCAGGTTAATGTTCTCCATTTATCATACTTCCCATTCAGCTTGACTAGAATCCCTCTGCACAGGGATACAAGTAGAACATAGAGGGTCTGTGCTTGGGATTTTGGTGGGCACATGCACTGAACCTACCAACATTAAAAGGGGAATTCTCATGCTGAAAATTTAGAGCCGCTCACTGCCGAGTTCCCATGAACACAATACATTTTTATATCAAGCGACTTGAGAGGTAGTTGATGCTGAAGAGGGCTGCCTGCTGCTTTCTAAAGCATCCGTTTGTGCTGCAGAAGCAGAGTAGTAATAAATAACTTTACTGAAATCTCCTGTTTGTCTTGTCTATATGTCTTGATTTTACCATAAGAGATGGTCCCTGCTCTGTGAAGTTTTGTTTATCTTATTGCACTGTGTGGAAATAGCAGTGCTGTACAAAGGATAAATAAGAGTAGCAGTAAAAAAAAGCTTACAATCTAGGCAGGATTTTTCACCAGCACAAAAGATAATATATCTTTAATTTCTTAGTGTAAGAGTCTCCTTTAAGGATGGGTCTCCCTTTAAGTAGTGAAAATAAAGCTGGTCCTTATCACCATCCCTTGGTTATGTTCCAATTCATTGAGCCCTGGTATGACATCACTTTCACTCAGTCAGTCCATGTCACAATGCCAACCTCTCAATCCTTCAGCCTCTACCATCTAGCTTATTGTTCTCGGGTAACAAGAACATATTGAGGCAAATTTTAAAACAAACGCGCGTGCGCCCATACATGCACATATCAACACATGAGCAAAGATGCAGTGGAATTTTAAATCATTTTAAAATACACCAACCACGTGTAAGCATGCTCCTAATTTTAAGAGGTTACTTGAGCACAGCTAGCACGCGCCTTCCATAGGACTTTGCTGGCTTTTACGCACGTATGTAGGCAGATTTTAAAACATGCTCGTGCGAGGGACAACCCAGTTTTTCCAATTAGTCCACCAGTTTTCCCAGTTAAAATCAAGGTCTTCTAGACCCCTCTGGTTCTTCATCCTGCATGCCCCTCCTAGTTGACTCAGACCCCTTACCTGTAAGCCCTAAAAACTGGAGATCTACAGACTTGTTCCTCCCCTGAGCAGCAGTAAAGTTACGTGGATAACAAGCCGATGCCCGCCACAGACTCTAGTTTTGAAATATGGAATTATACGTGTAACTGTTGACCCCACCCCAGAATGTCCATGCTCTGCCCCTTCTCTGCCCTCTTATTTTTGACGTGCATGTTTTGCGGCTTTTTAAAATCCGTGTTACTCACGCTGTTACGTGTGCTTCCCACGGCAGACCCGCGGCAGACCCACAGAGCGGCCCTCTCACCTTCTCATGCGGACTCCAGCTCCTGGTTCCTCTTCGCTGGCGGCGGTGGGCCACCAGCTTCGACCTCGGGTCGCCTCCGGTGCCTCCGGCTCTGCCATGGTCCCCAGTGTTGCCAGTCAATATGTCCCTGTTCGTTGGGTCTCTTTGCGTGGCCCGCAGAGAGACGCCGCCATCAGCGCTGCGCCCCTCCCTAGGCGCGCGCACATCGCTAGTTCTTTTGAAGGGGTCGCGGCGGGAACCTGGCTGTGGCCCCGGATTCTGACATCAGACTCTTCAGCGTATAAAAGCTCAGGCCTCGCTCCATAGCATTGCCTTTGCAACAGGTCTCCGAGTACTAGTTGCTGATAGAGAATCCTCTCTACTTCGTGTTCCTGATTCCTGTGGTTCCCGGTTCCTGTCTCATCTATGTACTGGACTGACTCTTTGGATTTCGACTCTGCTTTGTTCAACTACTCTTTAGCTCGTCTCCAACCCCGGACCTCTGCTACGCCCGACTACTCTTCAGCTTGTGTCCAGCCCCGGACCTCTGCTACGTTTGACTACGCCTGCCTTCTCCGTGCCCTGACCCTTGCCTTGATTGACTATGCCTGTCTTCTCCGTGCCGTGACTACTGCCTTTCTGTGTCCAGAGTTCTACGCCGCTTGTCACGACTTCCTCTGCCACTGGCTCTGATCCTAGCCTGTCAGTGATGCCTTCTCTTGTCTATCCTCTGGACGTGTACTTACAAGGCTTAGGCCTTCCTTTGCTTGAGCGCCTCCAGTTACTCATTGTTCCATTGGCGCCTGAGTTCCTGTACCAAATCCAGTCCAGGGTAGGACTACGCCATCTACCGGCTGCTGTCTCTGGGCTGAACCACTTCTCATTACTCACTAACCTCGAGGCCCACCTAAGTCCTGCCAGCCCCGGCACCCAAAGGCTCAACCCGAGGGGAACGAGGGCTGGTATAGGTGAAGATCCAGCAGCTTCTAGCTTCATCCCACTCCACCTGCTGAAGGTGGGGACCCATAGGTCCTTACCTACGGGTTGCGTTCACCCCACCTCAGCCCAAGGGTCCACCTCCGACGCAACACACACGTAGTCCACATATGTGCATATGTGGGCTTTTTTGCGCGAGCAATGCTTTTAAAATCTACCTCTATCTGTAGATGTTTTTGATGCAAACGATGAAAAGTATGATATATTTTTATTCTTTGCCTTTCTTCTGCCCTCCAAAAAAATCAATCTAGGTTGAGCATAATTCCAGGCACTTCAAGAACAAACATCAAAACTGTGTGCAGGAAGAACAAGAAACAAACTTAAAGTCACCCGTTATCATCATAAACTGCCAATCCTTAGTGCAAGAGTCAACTGATAATGCTTTATGAGACCCAGATCGTTTGTTAATTGACACAAGGATAACACAGCAGGAGAAGATTAAGGGCCTGATTTCCTCAGGCTTTTCTTCTACTCTGTGTCTATAGGAGAAAAAAAAAACTTAGTGAATCAGGTCCTAAGTCTGAAGGGTGCCCAGAAGCTGACCCTAAAATAAACAAAATCTTTATTTATTTAACATTTTTTTCTATACCGTCGTTTAGTAATGCACCATCACAACAGTTTACAGAGAGGCACATAAATTTATATTTGGTTAAAATCTTACCAACAAAGTGCCCAAACATTTATCGGTAACATGTTTTCATAATATAAGGTATATGATGTGTGGTCTGGATCTTGTCCTTTCATATGATTAATAGGAAAAAACCATACGAGAATTGTACTTTATACTGCAGATCTCTTAAATTAGTCTATAATAATGATGAGTAAAAATAATAAAATATACAAGTACGCTACTAGGTGACTTTTGCTGTGTGTAGATGTTCTTTTGCTTGTTCATTTATACTTCATATTCTCCATTCTCACTGTAAACTGCTTTTTTGAAAAGCCATGTTTTTAAACTCTTTTTAAAGCGTTTTAAATCTCTCTTTAATCTTGTTTCAAGTGGCAGTGAGTTCCATAATGCTGGTCCGGCTAATGATAGGGCTCGCTCTCTAACTTGGGTCAGTTTTGCTGTCTTAACCGAGGGGATGGTTAGTAGAGCTTTATTAGCTGATCTAAGATTTCTCTGTGGGACGTGTAAGAGTAGCGCTGTGTTTAAGCTGATCTAATGAAAAAATTAAAATAAAAATATCAGCTGCAATAAAATGCAAAGATGAAAATAAAACAATAAAAATAACATTGATGGATCAAGGTGGGGGGCGGGGTGCAATGTGTAAAACAATAAAACAGTCACAAAATAAGAAGACTATCAGCAAAACCTCTCAAAACACTTTGGGGCCGATGCAATACCATGCTCTGCAGCTAGTGCACGGCTAAACATGCAATTGGACACGTGTTTTGGACCTGTGTCCACAACTCCCGATGCAATATGCAGATTAGTGTGTCCAAACCACTGTGTAGTTAATAGAATTTACATGTGATAATCGCTATGTAGATAAGGCTATTAGTTAATCCCCGCGATGCAAAATATTTCATGTGCTGCCAATGCGTCCATTGCAACGCGGCAAATTTTATGCCAGCCTAGGACTGGAGTAAAGGTATGCCACACTCAAGGGCTCATTGATAAAAACAAAAAAATCCTGCTTTCTGTGATTCATCCTATTAGTATCATCATGATACTAAGAACAAGGAACCACAGAAAGCAGATTCTGGTAAAAACTAAAAATCTCGGTTAAAAAAAAAATAAATTCTGGGCACCCAATATAAATGCACAAGATACACAATCCAGGCTGTGATTCTTGTGTGTGTATATTGTGCTGGTAGTGGGACAAAGTGGACGCTCATATTGTGCAATTGACAGCCACCTCTCCTGTGTGCCCAATGCCGAGGAGGCACTAGGGACGCATAATTTTCCCTAGCGCCTCATTTTTTAGCATGACCACTCATTTAAATATTGAATCGCGTGCCCAGGAGAGGTGGCTGAGCGTGCTTTAGGAAAACGGGAACTCAAAAATGAGCACCCGTTTTCTACACACAAATATTGCCTCAGCCCTTTTGCTGTTGCTATCCTGTGCATAATATCACTAATGAGCTCTTTAAATTCTCTGAAAAGCAGAAATTGCAGGAACCCTTATGACAACCATGAACTTTCTTAGTCTGGGAAGTGAAAGGCTATTAAGGCCTGTAAGTGCTGTAAGATTCTGTTCAATAAGCAAGGCATAATAGCGCATAAAATCAGGCAATGATGAAAAACAACTAGGTCATACTAAAAGGCAGGCATGTTCACCTTATTCTGGGCTTGATTTATTAACCTTTTCTTTCCACAGACACAGAATGGGAACAAAGCATTTGTAAATCAGGCCATTGGTAAGAATTAGTTAATCAGGAATATCACCACTCAACTTTTTCATTTGCATATTCTATAGGGGTATTGGGGAGTGTGGGGCTGTTCATTAAAAACTAATATATTTTGCATGTATCTTGTGATAATCCTATTTATACAATGCTGGTGTGTATACATACATATAACTTGTCTCCCAAATTTTATACTAGCTATGCAAAATTAAATAGCATGCTGTAGAGCCATAGTCAGGAAATTCATCATCTATGGCCAAGTGAAAAACCTCACCCATTATACAACACATGACACCATGAGTTGGGAGACTCTGTTAAATGCCTAGGGTGAAAGCTTTGGGTATTAAGCACCCTAGGCGAAACAGCCTTGATCACTGCCCCCCCCAAGCCCGTCACACCATCAAGACGTGACGTCACGACGTTTGGCGTCACGGCATGTGACGTCACGTCTTGAGCGGCCAATTGCATGCACAGGGGCCGCTTTCCCCTGTGCTGGCATCCATCTTCGCCGGGAGGCAGGGGAGCCATGATTCGTTCTTGCTGATGGCCGGACGGCTGCAAAAAAAAGTAAGTCGCACAGCGGGAGGCAGGAGAGGTCCGATGTCCGATGTCCGGAGGGAGCTGCAAAAAGTAAGTTGCTTCACCGCTTCACACTGTCAGTGTCTCTTCTTCCCTCCTCCCGAAGCAGGGCGCGAAAAGCAGCCTTACTCTGGGAGGAGGGAAGAAGAGACACTGACAGTGTGAAGCGGCGAAGCGACTTACTTTTTGCTTTTACGTTTTTTTCGCTTTTTTTTTTTGCTTCGGGAGGAGGGGAGAGGACTGGGGCTGCCCCGGAGACCGGCACCCATGATCGCGGCCGGGGCAGGTGAGCGGGGGCTGGGGGAAAGCTTGCCGCCTACCCTTACCCCTGCCTCTACCGCAGGGGTAAGGGTAGGCGGTAAGTTAGCAGGTTAAACGCGCGACAAAATGGCAGGGAAAGATAGCGATAGTCGGGGCGTGGGTTACGGGATGCTAGGGAATAGCTAATTCGCTCGTTTGCATGCAATATACATGCCGCGTGCGGAAGGGGTTGCCCGGGGATTTTAGGACGCGGTAGGAGTAGATTAAAGGGGATTCGGGATCGCAGGAAGGGCTAACGCGGGTTAGGAGCGAGGTAAACGCGGCCGCACTTTACTGGATAGACCTGTTAGTTTTTCCTTTTCAGCTAACGCTTCCATACAAGAGCATATGTGCCAATAAAAAGGCTCGCCGACCGGGCGGAGAATGGGTACAGTTGCTAGTTAAATATATTAGGTGAAAATATGAACCTTTTTGGCATAAAATCAAATTTTAAAAAGTAAAGAAATGTAGTCTGAGTGCAAAAGTTCTTACTTTTAATAGTTACTAAAGGAACCTAAAAATCATGTATCAGCCTCTTGTTGGTACTAAAATTTGGACCAAAAGTTGTGATGTTTTATCCCTGGCAGTTACTTCAATCTTTAGTGAATAGCTGTAGTATATTTGTCTGCAGTTGGGATAAAAATAGTCCTCATGCATTAGTGAATAAGGCAATATTTTTAACAAATGAAAATTAGCTTTAGCGTGCAATATGAGGGCTATTCATTAGTATGTGCTATCTCGTAACCATGAATTAACACACAATAATGCACATTATTAAAGCACTTAAGAGAATTGGCCCCATTGCCTATAATGCAAACTGCATTAAAATCAGCCATTAATAATACGCACTATAGCAGCCAATTTTTAGTGCAGTTTAGTGAAACAAGGCTATATATTCTTTAGCACTCTTTAATGAATAGACACCTTTAAGCTTTAGATATTTGGGGATTTAGTCCATAAGGGGTGACAAGTTTGGTCCAATACGGCATCATCTTGCTGAAACTAATGCAAATTGAAGGTACAATAAATATGACCAATTTCTGACATCTAACCTGAGTGGTACAATTTTAAGTGTCATTTAAATCTGTTTCTGAAGGTAAAAATATAGCCCTTGCCTACTCAATAGCTTCTGTTTCAGCCAAATAGGAGAGAATTTAAACAGTTCTTTAGTTGCCTCCTGATTCAGGAAAGTGGAACTGTGTTCCCCTTTTCAGAAAACTGCAGCTTCCCTTCTGCCTAAGCACTGATCACGTCCTTCATTATCAGCCTCCTGGAACAGTAGTGAATGCAAGTTTGAAGTGTGAGACACCTAGTGGCCAACCAATAAAATATATCAGTGACAAATATGAAATAGGAGAGGGGGCCCTTTTCCCCTGTTTCAAGGGTTCTTATCGGGCGATCTAAGAATTTGAGCTGATTAACTCAGGAATTTTCCCCGTAGGTTGAGTTTAGGATACCAATCCCAAATCTTGATTTTTCTGACCATCTCTAGTCTTCATAAAATGTTTCTGTATCTTTTAATCACACCGTCTCAGTGTTTTCATCAAATCGTGTTACATATTCAGCACTGTACCTTTATGAACGCATCATGTATTGGCCAAAGATCAAACCAGTTTTTGTTCTTCATTTCTGATCATTTATCTCTTCAAAGCATACTCGCCCTACCGCCGCCACATAATTGCTCTGTGCCCTGGACGGAGCCGTTGATCAACAAATCTTCATGTGAGTACCAGGGCTGGATGTAGGCGCAGGCAACATAGGCACATGCCTTGGACGCCCAGTTCTGAAGGTGCCCAAAACCTGGGACTTCCCCCTACTTTCTTTGATCTCCAGAGGGAGGAGGAGGAGGAAGGAACCTCTTTGCCCCAGGTCCACTACCTTTGGGAGCCGTCATCTCAAATCCGGCCCGGGTGAGTACAAACCAGTTCTTGAACCACACAGCCTTCTGCACAGATCGCATTCAAACGAAAGATTAATCCAGCACTGTTAATACCTTAATAATGAGTGGATTTAAGTGAGAGGTGGGTGTAACGGCTCTCGCTCTCTATTCTCACACAGACCAGTCACCCCAGGCGCGAAAGACAAGAGGACTAGTAAGGGTAAGCTTAACAGACTGGCCAGAACTGGTGTCATAATTACAGTCAGAACCACCCCTTCTATCTGTAAAGATCACAGCTGTTTGCAAATACTTTCGTCGGTATGGTGAGGTAGCCCCTACCCCCTCCTTGCTAAAACCAGAAAGTGACGCACGAAAGATAGAAAGGGCATGGCTGAAAGGTAGAAATCCCAGAGCATGGAAGTTTTTTTTGGGGGGGGGGGAAAAGACTACATTTCCCAGGTTTTCAGAGACAGACCTGGACCGATAGGGTTCTCTGAGAGTGGAGTCCCTGAGTGTAGGGAGGGCAGGAACTCCAGTCCCACTGGTGACCCAAGTGTAGGCACTTGAGAGGAACTCCTAGTAAAGTTGGAGCCACACCCATGGGGGTGAGTTTTAAGCCCAGGACTCACCTGACAGAGGAGCTGGAGCTGGAGCTTCCTGCGCCCCCAAAAAAGATTCTGAGATGGAAGTGGATTGAGGATATAGTTTGCTATGTTTTTCCTTTTGTTTTGTGCTTAAGAGACCAGCGTGCCTTACCAGGCCTCCCCAGGAGCAAGGTGTTTATGCTGCTGGGGGATTATTTGGGGTTGTTTTTCCTTTGCTTGTTTTTCACTAGACCCTGGCAAGTAGGGGAGCTGGGTTTGCAGTGTGGAGCACAAAGGGGAGAAAGGGAACAGATTGTGCCTCAGTTCCCTAGGGAGCTGTTTCTCTGGAGGGGCTCATAGCTTTGGAAGGCAGGGTTCACATAATGAAACTGCTTTGTAAATATCCCTTTGTGTTCCCTGCCACTGGAAGCAGTGATGTTACAAGGACTGAACTACTGTTTTTCTTTAGGTTTTAAAAGACCCAGCACTGTGAATATTGCCTGACTTCTCATATTGGGACTTTAATCGCCTTTTAATTTTTCTGTTACATTTGGAGGCTCACAGGATGGCCCCGCGAGCTGCCTCACTCACCCCCGAACATGGCCGGAACCATCCCCGCGGTCAGGGCACAGCTCTCTGCCCCAAACGCAGTCCAGCACAACCCAAGACGCTGCCAACTGCCGTTCCTGCCACCTTCCCTTAGGCGCGCGCACATGCGCACATTATGTAGGCCCCGCGGTGGGAAACACTGAGCACCGCCCTCTGATGACATCAGGCTGACAGGCCCATTTAACCAAGGGCTTCGCAGCATTACCTCGCCTCAGCAATGGGTCTCCTGCCTTGCAGTGCATGTTGCCTTCGAATTCCTGGTGCCTGTATCCTACGTTCCTAATTCCTAGTTCAGCCTTGCTTCGTCCTGTCTGTTTCATCCAGTGTCTTCTGTGTGGTTTTGTCCACCCTTGGCCTGACTTCTGGATTCTGACCTCTTGCTTGGACCTGACCTCCCTTGTTTGCCGCCTGCCTAGACCTTAGCCTGTCTCCAACTGCTTTGACCTGCTGTCTGCCCTGATGCCGGTGTGCCATTGGACCCGCCTAAGTCCTACCAGCCCGCCAGAAGCCAAGGGTTCAACTTGAGGGTGAGGCGGCTGGTATAGGCGAAGCTCCAGCCTGTCCCACTACCAGTGTAGGCCTCGTAGATTCACCTATAAGGCTGTGTCAACTACGCCGCAGTGCAAAGGGCTCATACCCACGCTACCCTTCTCATTTTCCTTTTGGCTCGCAGTGAAGCCAAGCTGTAAATATTGCCTTGTTTTCCCTGCCTCTGGAGGGCAGTGTTGCTGTAAGAACGGAGCTGACATTTCCTTCTGGATGGCTTTAAGTGAACTAATACTCCTGGTTTGTGTCTCTTTTGAACTGCGTGTGAGGGAAGGAGAGGCCAAACTGTGGCTGCAGCTACTTTAGGAAAGTTCTTTAGGTTCACTACTGCAGAGGAAAACAGACTGTGGAAGCCCAGTCTGCGTTCGTCGGCCCCAGAAGCACTACTGAAACTGGGATGCCTCGACAGTCGGTTAGCTGTTTCAGGCGTGCACATATACTTTGTCCTAAAATTACCGGTCTTGTCTTCACCACCAGTGTCAGCCACTATTTTCCCCAAGTTGTCACAGTGTCTCAGCTAATAATGCCCAGGGTGGCACTTCAGATATCCTTCACCACTGATGGCATTGCCCCAGAAAGCAATCCCAAGGCCTTGCTGTTCATCCCCTTTCTTACATATCCTCCCTTCTTTTAGAGCCGATTAAGGGTGGATTAGAGAAGAAATGGATTTGAAACTTGGGAGCTGTACAAGAGGAAGGAGGTTCTTACCTTCCCATTTCTCCTCCCACTTTCTCAAGCACTCACCTGGTGCAAGCTGCATGCTAGGGCACAAAATTCCATGGTCCACCTCACCTGCCATCTACTCCCTTCATCCTCCTTCCAGAGTAATGGCCTCCCTTTCTTTTATCCCAAGAGTGACTGCAAGGTGTGATGCTAGGGCTAGCATTAGAGGAGATGGGTGGCATTGTTGTCAATATCAGGTTGGAGGCAGTGCTAGGGAGGTGTTTGCAGCTAGAAGAGGTGAGAGGGGGGGGGTGTCCCTGCCTGTGCACTGAATGGGCTTGGAGCACAGTCCAGTGAATACAGAAGGCTCTAATCCCCTGTCACCTACCCCCTCCCCCCTCCCCCATTCACTACAAGGCTCCTGGGTGATGCTTACCAAGCAGGAATGGTGAGAACTGTAGGCCACTGCAGAGGAGAGCATCTGAGGGCAGCTGTGCTCTGAGAAGCATACATTTCATGTTAAAAGGATGTTTTGATTGGCTTTTCCTCCCTGATGGGGTACTAGTGAGATGTGGTGGTGTTTATCATTTCCAGATAAAATAATCCACTATTATCTTGCTTCTAACCTGGCTCCCACTTGCTATATTTTGCATCTAACAATGAAGCACTGGGGGTCTTCCTCCAGAGTCGGATTAATGTTGGCTGGAGTGCAATACCTAACAGCAAGATTGTGAAGCATACAACAAGCAATCATAGGTACCTTTTAAGGGGAATACTGAAAGAGCAATCCAAATATTTGAAACAACTTTTAACACTCCAAATGTGCATTCAACAATAGAGTGAGTGGATGTGTAGGCCTCATTGTACCTCCTCTCTGGTGGTATTCTTGGACAAGGTGTAAGAGAGGAGCCAGGGTTGGCATCCATATCCTGCATCACCTAGGAAGAGGAAATAGCATGGTCAAATTCTGGAGCTAAGCCTTAGACAGTCTGAGATCATATGCAGTTAAAGTGGCTGTTAGCCTTTCAGATGTTGCAGTTATCTCTGTTCCATTGGCCATGCTTAATGGATAGAAATGATACGTATGTCTCCATGAAATGGAGTGACTCTTTATAGGAAGATTTGTTTGTATTTTGTTTTCACGTATTTTCTTGGCTGGCATATGTAGGAGGTATCCCTGTCAAGTTTCTGAGATCCACTGTGCCAGAGTTAAATGTTGGATTCTGACTTCGGCCTTCTTGATACTTGACCACAACTGAACTCCGCCTGCCACTGACCAATGCCCGATTCTCACGATTGAATACCGCCTTCCTCAGATCTCTGCCTGAATCCTGGCCACGCCTGAACGCCACCTGCCCTGACCACTACCTGTTGCTGACTATCGGGTCGATACAGTAAGGATGCGTTAGAAAGAATGTGGCAGTGCCGGGCGCACCCTCGTTTGCCCCACGCACTGTTCTGATCACATACCGCTCGATACTCTATTTAAATTGCTTGCAAATGCAAGCCGCGTCTGCGAAGCGTTAGGCCCGCGTAACCCATTTTACTGTATAGGCGCTTAATACAGCGCCTATACAGTATCCTGGGTGCACTGGTACCTGTCATTTCAAATGACAGGCACCAGGAAGTGGATCCCAACTTTAACCCATAAAAACCTAAAAACCGAAAATCCCCTCCTCCCGAAGCAACTCGACATGTGCCAACTTACCTTTTGTTGCTTTTCAGCCCCTTCCCTTCTCTGCTGCCCTCCGGAGGGGGCAGCCGGCGGCGAAAGTGGCTTGCAGCATTCCCCCCCGCGCAGGTCCCGGGTCTCCTGGCTCGGCCCTCATCAAACTGTCAAGTCGGGTGAGAGCCCACTGTTCTATGCCCTCTCCAGTCACGGCGCGAGCGGAGCGAAGCGAAGCGTACTTTCATTGGCCTGAGCGCCCGTCAATTTGGGCGCTCCAGCCAATGAAAGCACATAGACGGGCGCGCGTGACGTCACGGCGTGCGTCACGCCCGTCTATGTGCGATAGTAAAATAGCGATAGTCGGGGCGCACGTTACTGTATGGGAGGGAATAGCTAATTCGATCGTTTACATTTAATATACATGCCGCGTGCGGAAGGGGTTACCCGGTGATTTAAAGAGGCGGTAGGGATGGGTTAAAGGGATAGTGTATCGCAGGAAGGGCTAACGCGGCCGGAAAGTGAGTAGAAAGCGGGTTAGGAGCGGGGTAACCGCGGCCCCACTTTACTGTATCGGCCTGTTACTTATGTAGACAGACCCTCACCAAATACAGAATAAAGAGACTATAAAATACAAATAGAAGTGTGTAGACAGAAACTGAACTGGAAACTGCAACAACCTAGACTCTATATGCAATGAAGCAATGGAAAACCAGAAACATCCTTAAGTCCTCATAATCATCAAACAATAAAATCAAGAAATATAAATTGATTTTAATAAAGCATACTAATAAAAATAATATGGCAAACAGATGACAAATAGAATAACATCCAATAATTAAGAAGTCATATGTTTTAAAAACTTCCAAACAGCAATAAAATATTTCAAAGTAGCAGGCACATCAAACACCTAATAATTAAAACAAGAAGGGAAAAATCACCTGCTTCCCATACCTTAAAACTTTTGATTTTCAGTCACCCTGAATTTGTCGTGAATTAGTGTGGTTGACACAAATTTTTCACCCCTGCCTTCCCCCCAAGGCAGGCTCCCATTCACACACACATGCCCATCCCCCCCAGGCTGGCTCTCATTCATACACACACACAGACACACACACACATATACCCCCCTCAAGGCAGGCTCCCATTCACACATGCACACCCAAGCTCTCTTTCACAACCGACACTCATTCAAGGCAGGTAGAGTCCAAGGGTCTCTTCTTTCTCTTCTTCTGCGGCTGCTGCGACCTGGAGAACAGCACGCATTGCAGACTGTAGGAGCCCTTCTCCTCGTGCCAGCTGGCCCTGCGGCATTTAACACTCTTGGTGTTAGCAGTTCCTGTAGGTTCATCTCTCAATGCATGAAATGAGCCTATAGAAAATGCTATCACCATGAGTGCTAAGTACCATGGGGTCGGCTGGCACACAAGGAGGGATCAGAGAATGTCTCCCTCTTAAGGCAGAGTGCAGGTCTTTCCATTCTTCTGCCGCTGGTGGGATGGGGTCCACCGGCAGCCGCATGGGTCTCTTCCCTCTTCCGCTGCCGGTAGGATGGGGTCCCACTGGCGGCTGCACAGGCCTCTCGCTGCTACATTTTGGTGGGTCCCTTCCACCACAGCTGCCACCCTTCTCAGGTGTTCCACCCCATGCAATTGCACGGTTTGCACACCCGGTAGCGCTGGGCCTGGGCCTTCAATAAATCTTCCCTCTGCTCCTCAGGCTCCTCTTGATGTGACCTCTTTTTGAGCTAGGTCTGCTCCTGGAACAACAGGCTAATATAGCCCAGTTTCAGATGAGAGAAGGCATGGCTCTAAACTTTCTCACAAATCAAAAAAGGGAAAAACACTTTCAAAGTCCAAAAAACTTCCCCTGAGGTGGTAAATCACTGAAGTCCCTTCGCTGGCAGGAAGAGGAACATTCAGATCTTCTTACATCTGGACTCTGGATAAGGGCTTGTCCCTCACCAGCCAGGTCCAGGGTCTCACCAAAGAAAAACTCCAAAAAAAAATGTACCCAAACCATAACCAAAGTCTTTCTCTCCCAAACTGGAGACGGACTCTGACAGGCAAGGAGTGCACTGCAAGAATCTTCTATGAAAATCAAATGTCTCCCAAACTGGCTCCTTACTCTCCAGAAACCAAACCAAAATGACCACACTCTCTAGATCACTAGAATGCACTAAGGAGCTACCATTCACAGCAAGCCTGTAGGGGAGGTGTGGTGAGGAATGGTATCTCCCTCTAAGCTGGAAAACTAGGGCAGGGATCTAGGGCCAGCTAGTGGAGACCAGGGGAGCCTCTACAGAAGCGAGTACCACCGGTGTCTAAGCGCTCCGCAGATGGCCATACCTGATGGTCCTTGATGTTTTCTTTGGCTGATGGCATTTCTGCAAGAGGTGCATGTCATCAGACAGATTGGAGTGAGGAGAGGGGTGAAGGCAGCTAAAAAAAAAAAAAAAAGTTTTATTTTTCTTATTTGACGTGGATTCATCAGTGAAAATGAGAATAGAAGTTAATATGAACTCAGCAGGAATGGACTAGATTTTTTTTTCTTTTCCTCTTCTTTATCTCTATTTTTCATACTAATGGCCGATTAGCTAGCATATGGTCTGACGGGTGGGGTCATTATTACTCCTTATTCCTCTATCTAAAAAAATGTGGGTAGAGGTGAAGGTATTGGTTTTCTTGGGGATTAGGATGCTGGGAGAGAAGTCTAGGAACGGTGGGGTTTTTTGGTGTTTATGAGGGGGGAGTTAGGGGTGTAGGGGGAATGAGGGCTTGTGTTTGGCAGGACCATATACCCTTTATTGATTAGGATGACCACTAAACGTTTATTATCATTGACTATCTGTGGCTTGAATATTCCTATGAAATGAAAGAAGTTTAAAGAACCGAGTTGGCTTTAGGCAGCCATTTATTTTTACAGGAAACTTGTCTGAGAAAATAGGATGAAAAGCTGTTTCACCATAAAATCCACGGTCAATGCTTTTTCTAATTCTTTGAAGAATAAAACTTGTGGGGTGAGAATAGTTTTACATAAGAGGGTGAATGCTTTGATAATTAATGTTTTGAGAGATACTGAGGGCAGACTTCTTTTTCTTAATATTGAAATTCAGGGTGTGAAATTGTCCTTGGTAAATATATATATATGCACCTAATTGTGAATCTGGCTTCTTCTTTGACAGGGTTTTGCAGGACTTGGTATCACTCACTCAGGATAAAGTAATAATGGAAGGCGATTTTAACTTCATGTTCACATCGGATCTGGACAAATCTACCCAGCTTGGCAGGGTCTTCTTTTGTGAACACTGAATAGAAGTATTTATTTAATATTTCTGCTAATTCATCATCTCTCTCCACCCACAGCATTTATAATAACAGATTTTACATAAAAAAAGAACATTCAAAGCACAGCATTCCGAGGTAAAAATATCACTTACAATACATATATTATATTTACATGCACTGCTGAGGTGCCAACCAGAAAACCCTGCAAAAAAAGCAAGAGATATTTGGAATCTATTTGGTATTAGACCTACTGTATTGTCAAATGACAATTTTTTTTTAATAAGATAACCCACTACTGACAGACCAACTACTGTCAGGCCTACTGTAATGCATCTTGGGCATGGGCATGACCCTTAGAGAGCCACTCAAACAGCAACAACCCTACCTATAAAATCTAATACTATAAATATTCCACCAGGCCTAAAATAGTAATAAAACCCCCTATTAGGAAAACAGAACAACCTAAGCTGCTATAGATCCTTACATAGAAACTGCACACATAGGGGCGGATTTTAAAAGCCCTGCTCGCGTAAATCCACCCGGATTTACGCGAGCAGGGCCTTGTACGCCGGCGCGCCTATTTTCCATAGGCCTGCCAGCGCGCGCAGAGCCCCGGGACTCGCGTAAGTCCCGGGGTTTTTTGTCGGGGGCATGTCGGGGGCGGGGCCGTGGTTTCGGCCCGGGGCGGTCCGGGGGCATGGCCATGCCCTCCAGAACTGACCCCAGGTCGCGTCTCGGCGCCCCAGCAGCCCGCTGGCGCGCGTGGATTTATGTCTCCCTCCAGGAGGCGTAAATCCGTGGACAAAGGTAGGGGGGGGTTTAGATAGGGCCGGGGGGGGGGATTAGGTAGAGGAAGGGAGGGGAAGGTGAGGGGAGGGCGAAAGAGTGTTCCCTCCGAGGCCGCTCCGATTTCGGAGTGGTCTCGGAGGGAACGGAGGCAGGCTGCGCGGCTCGGCGCGCGCCGATCCTGGATTTTAGCGGCTATGCGCATATCTACTTTTGTTTGCGACTGGTGCGCCAACAAAAGTACACGAACGCGCATTTTTTTTAAATCTACCCCTAACAGAATAACTCACTTCAGTCACACATGAAAAACACAGATAGATCCTTAAATATAGAATAAAGAGACCATACAGTATAAATAGAAATGTACAGACAAAAAAACTCAGCTGGAAACCTCAACAAGCCAAAATCTGTATTCACTGCAACAATGTAAAAAACAGAAACATTACCATTCCTCGTAAAACAAAAATAGTAAAACCATATCAATAAAAAGAATAATTAAAAACAATTAATGAATAGAATATAAAATAATTAAAAACTCATATAAAAATCTTCCAAACATCAATAAAATTTTTAAAAACAGATATCAAATAACACCCAAAAATTAAAATGAGGATTTAAAAAAATTCCCCTTTATCATTACCTTGGAACTTTGATTTCCAGATGCCCTGAAATTGTCATGGATTAGCAGGCAGAGAGTAACTGGGGTAGTTGTGCACACACCTGCTCCCTCTTATACACACACATACTCTCTCACTTTCCCCACACACAAGCATGTATGTTCTCACTCACTTCCTCCTTGACTTAGCAGGTAGCAGCAGTTTCCTTCTTCAGCCCCCATGGCCAAGGTAACGACTTCCGGCCACGAGGCATTGGACTACTTCCGGCAGGGCACGCTCCTCCTGCTGCCTGGCAGCGCTGATAATTCAGGCGGGGCCGCACTGCTTTTTCACTTACTAACGGACCAATACAGTAAAAAACGCGGGAGAGCGGGCAAGCGCTCTCCCAGCGCGCGCGATACAGTAAGTTAATTTATTTAAATTAGGCCCGGCGGTAAAAAGAGGCACTAGGGACACAGCGCGTCCCTAACGCCTCTTTTTGGACAGGAGCGGCGGCTGTCAGTGGGTTTGACAGCCGATGCTCAATTTTGCCGGCATCTGTTCTTGAGCTCGCTGACAGCCACGGGTTCGGAAACTGGATGCCGGCAAAATTGAGCGTCCGGTTTTCGGCCCGACAGCTGCTGACCCATTTTACATTTTTTCTTCTTCTTTTTTTTTTTTTTTTTACTTTTTTCTACCCTTCAGGACCTCCGACTTAATATCGCTATGCACAGAAAAGCTCCGGAGCGCACTGTACTGTATCAGCCTGTAAGGCAGCAGGAGGAGGAGGAGGAGCGTGCCCTGCCAGAAGTAGTCCAATGCTTCGTGGCCAGAAGTCGTTCTCTTGGCCATGGGGGCTGAAGGAGACTGCTGCTGCCTGCTAAGTTAAGGTGGAAGTGAGTGAGAGAGAACATGTGTGCTTGTGTGTGGGAAAGTGAGAGAGAGCATGTGTGTATGTATGTGGGGGATTGAGAGAAAGCATGTGTGTGCATAAGAGGGAGCAGGTGTGTGCATAACTACCCCAGTTACTCTGCCTGCTAATCCATGACAATTTCAGGACATCTGGAAATCAAAAGTTCCAAGGTCAATTTTGACGGGGTCATGCTGCATTTTCTTTTGCCGAGGACCCGCCAGCTGCACTGCTCTCCTTGGCGCCTTGTGGTAGAGGTGCCTATGGCCACAGACAATGCTACAGCTCTACTGAGGAGTAGATTAGGGAGTTGATTAAAAAAAACCTTAAAGTGGCTAAGTCCCCAGGTCTGGATGGATTTACAGCATGCTTTTAAAAAAGATTTGTAACCCAGCTGGTGGCATCTTTAAATTCAGCTTTAGATGATTTACTGGGAAACGGTGCTTTGGCTCCTTCTGTGTGTATAGTCAGTATTAAGGTGTTGCCAAAACCTAGTAGGGATAGGACAATTTGTGGCTCTTATAGGCCAGTTTCGCTATTTAATATAGATATTAAAACTTTAGCTAATATATAAAAGTGAACTGGCTAGTGAGTGTAGTACAAAGTCTGATTCATCCTGATGAATCTGGCTTTATCCCAGGTCATCAGACTTCACACTTCAGGCAATATCAGATGGGGTTTTTAATTTAGTGTGGTTGGCCCAAGAAAGGAGGATTCTATCATTATTTGCAATAGATGTGGAAAAGGCCTTTAACCAAGTGCACTGGTCATCTTTGTTTAAACTCTTTGCTGGGTCACCGAAGAGCTGAATTACTTGGGAATAAAAATAGTAGCCAATAGAGAGAAACTAATACAAGTTAACTGTACACCACTGGTTAATGAAATTTTCAGAGATCTACAGAATTGGGCTACAGCCAACCTGTATCCTAGCTTGGCAGAATAGCTGCTATAAAAACGAATGCCTTACCGAGACTATGACAACCCATTTCAAACCTTACCTTTTGCAATTTTTAAAGAAATGTTTTAATATGATCCAGCTGACCAATTGGTCTACTTGATGAGTGCAGGATCTGTAATCAGCCTGGCTTGTTTAGTTTTCCCAATAAGAAGTGTATGGGTGATTTAGAGCCTGGTGTAATATTTGCAGTGTTGCTTTTTCATCAGTAAATTCAAGTGCAGGCAGTTAGTGCTGTTTCAGTATGGGAGGTTTACTATATTGTAATAGTAATTCAGTTTACTCATGGCTTTCTGAGTGCCAAACCCATACATAACATGTGATACAATAGGCCTAATACCATATGGGTTCCAAGTATCTTTTTTTCACTTTTCTTTGCAAGAGTTTCTGGTTGGCACCACAGTAGTGCACGTAAATATAATATATGACTAAAGGCTTAATTTCTCATTTATATACATTTATTATTAGTTCATCCTGAGGGAAAATTCCTTTATGAACTGGCATGGGAGCAAGAGGAGGGCTTCGTCCTAGAAGTTGATGAGTGGGAGGAAGTATGATCTAGAATAGCTAAAGTATCAACCTCGGCCCATTTGATGGAAAATTCCCTATAAGATTTATTATCGTTGGTATCTTTTGCCCTAAGAGGCTTCATAAATAATGCGTTGAAGGGGTTATAGAGCAGAGGGTATGATGGGTCACATCTGGTGGAGTTGTCCGGAAATGATTTCTCCACTGGAAACAAATTCAGAAGATTATTCAAGATATTGTACAAATACAAGTTGAGTGGTATCCTGGATTTTTCTTGGTTGGGATGCCAGCTGAGGAGGCATCTGTTCTATTAATAAACATATTAAACAAATCTTGTTTGCAGCAAGATGTGAGGGTGTAGTTCATCGGAGGAACTCCTACTGTGTTAGAGCTGTATAAGCGATTATGGGGAATTTATATTATGGAATACCTCAAAGCTATTCAATATGGCAGATTGGCTGTCTTTCAGAAAGTTTGGCAGACATTTGAAGAGTGGGATAATTTTTTTGTGATGTGAAGATATGGGAAGAGGAAAGAGAAGGGATGGGGGTAATGTTGATGTTTTGAGCTATGGTTATTTTGACTTTTACATCTCTATTTGATGGCTATTTGATATCACAATCTGATACGTATTATACACTGCCTACTAAGCTCTTTCATACTGCTTGCGATGGAAACCATGGATATGTTAATACTTTTATTTAATAAAGATTAAACTGGAAAAAAAATGAAATAAAAATGTTTTGACTGCAGACCACTAGTATACTTTTCAGAGTGGGGTGGTCTAAAGTCATGCAAAAGCCATCTACATAGATTTTATTATGTATACAGGTCCTCTGAGATACTTTTTAAACTTCGGATGTTCTTAGATTCACACGCCTAGAATCACTCCCTTGCAGAATCGGCCATTTAGCAGTATATGCTGGAGTTTGTTTTCTCACTATTCCTTTTCCTGCTTTCATGACTTATTTGCTCTCTTTTCTTGATCTCTTCCGTTTTCCTTTTTTAAAGTTGAGGGGGAAATGTACAGATGTTTTTCTTTATTTACTTTTTCATTTGTTGTATATTACCTGTACACCTCACATTTTTCTGTGCAAGGAATTCTTGTGTTTCTCTGAAATGCATGAAAAATAGACAATAAAAGGGGGTCATGTGATGTACAGCTAAGAGAGTGGACGTGCCCTGCTCTGGTTCCCAGGCTTCAATCAATAATCCTTCACAATCCTCGGGTCTCACGGCTATTTTTTACATCTTGAACATGTCTAAGGATACAGGATCTAAATCCCCACCTGCCACGTGGGCTGATCACCAGTCAAACATTTATGGTCAGCGAAAAAAGCGCAGGCAGACAGGGGGGAGAAGACGCAAAGGAACGGGCCATGAGGGAGGAAGAATGGCCTGCACTTGCAATGCCGCTGGATGCTACCTTGCAGCTCAAAATACTGTTTGAAGCTTTTTCTTCAAAGCTCACTTCTTCCATTAATAGTGAACTAGCCATTGTCGTGGAAAAAATCTCCACCTTGGTCACCACTGTACAGGACAACTCCACTAGAATCGATTCTATAAAGACTAAGATGGAGGATCTTGAGCTGGTGGCCACTTCAGCTACCAGCAAGGTGGAGAAGATTAAACGTCAATATGCGGCTATGATCGAGAAAATTGAGGACCCTACACCCCTCTGTTAAACTCTGATTCTAAGATTTTGGCAAAAATTTTGCAGATGCGCTTAGAGACGGTATTGACCATTTTGGTCTATAAAGATCAAGATAGTTTTGTTCGGGGTAGGGTCTCAACTGTCAACCAGCTTTGGCTTTGTCTTTGGATGCAGAAAAAGCTTTCAATACGGTGAACTGGACATACCTGTTCCGGCAAACCGACATGCTCAAGAGTGCAGATCAGTTTCTGGCATGGATATGAGCTATGTACCATCGTCCCAGGGTGCATGTCCTAATTAATGGCTCGCTAATTCCTTTTTTCACTATTGCTAGGGGCACTCGTCAAGGATGACCACTATTTCCCTTAGTTTTTGACATTGCCATTGAACCTCTGGCTGCTGCCAAATGACAGTATGGGGGAATTCACAGTATTCATTTAGGTGGTCGTAACCAAAAGATATCCCTGTACATGAATGATGATTTATATGTCTGCACCCTCTGTCTCCAGGCCAAATCTTTCATGTCTCGTGGTGGACTATGGTATCATTTCCGATTATAAAATAAACATTGATAAATCCAAAATGTATCCTATAAATAAATTTATGCCAGTCACTCGATGCCTTGCTAACTTTCGTGTCGTGTAGGATGGTTTTCAATATCTCGGCATATTTTTTCCACATGATTTTAAGAAACTATTCGAGGTTAATTACAAAGATCTCATTAGTGATATAAAGGGAAGAATGCAGTAGTGGGGTGAAATGCCGATCTCCTGGGTGGGAAGAGTCAATTTACTTAAAATGAACATTCTTCCTAGCTTGCTTTACTGTTTCAACATGTCCCTTGCGAGATACCTAATAAAATTTTTGCAGAGCTTCATGGGCTGATTGGCTGGTTTATTTGGAACTACAAACCCACATGCATCAGGTTAAGTCAGCAATGGTTGAGCGAGCAGCAGGGCGGCATGGCACTCCCTAACCTCTGCATTTAATATTTGGCGGTGAGGTTAGTTTGTTTGCAAGTGTGGCTCTGTGGCTCAGACACATCCTGAGAAACACTCGAACAGAAGCAGGTAGGGGTGTTTGGGCTCGCTATGCTACTTTTTATGCCACGCACATCCCAGGCATGTGCACAGTCTGTCAGAATAGTCCTATTCTGACACACACCCTTCGTATCTGGCACCAGGTCTTATGTTTCCTAAATTTTGAAGGGGAAGAGATCTCTCCCATTTGCCCCTTATACTGTAACTCTATCCTGTCTAGTTGTACTTTTTCTTCAGCCTTTAAGGCCTGGCGTGCACGTGATTTGATTTCTCTGGTTCACCTATGGAGCGAAGAGAAGGGGGAAGGGGTTGCTCCATTCTCTCTGACAGTTGAGGATTTTTATATAGACCAAAGCTCAGAAGTCCGCTACTCACAGCTTTGTCAGGCTATAAGTGGACGCGTGCCTCTAAATTGCCCCCTTTGGCACTTGAATGGGATGGAATTATTCTTAAGTGATCCTAAAGTGACACGGCAGGGCATTACTCTTATCTATGATGGCCTTCTGCATTGTAAGCTCAGTAATGTAACTGCCCCTGATCTCGTGGATGCTTGGAACACAGACTTAGGCTTGGCTTTAACAGCAAGGGATTGGAAAGGTATATGTACATCTGCACACCAAGTCTCAATCTGCGCTAAGCGGGTTGCTCTAATATTTCGACTACTAAACTGCACATACCGGACACCTCTTTTTTTTCTCTACAGTTTACCAGGATGTCAGCCCCACATGCTGGAGGGGTTGTGGGGAGGTTGGAACTTTTCGACATATGTGGTGGGACTGCCAAAGTGTTCAATTTTTCTGGTCGAAAATTTCCCAGGCCTTGGCAGACATTTTGGGTGATCTGGTTTTTGTTGGGTCCAGCCTTGGGCTCTTGGATAGATGGGTTGGAAAATCTGTGCTGCTTAAACATAGGCCGCTTGTCGGACAGCTACTACTAGTTGCTCATTTCATAATTGTTAAATTTTGGAAAGCCAATCCACACTTGGACTTTTGGTGGGCTCAAGTTAAAAGTTCTGGCTGACATTGAACAATTATGGTATGACCAATTAAATGCTCATGCAAAATTTTTAAGTCTTTAGGACCTTATCTGGAGTTCTGTAAACAGCAATGCCACCTTTCTTTTGGGCCGATACAGTCCAGTGCACTCCTGTGGAGTGCATTGTTAGCCCGGGTTTGGATGCGCGTTTGACGCGCTAGCTTTACCCCTTATACAGTAAGGGGTACTAGCCCGTCGAAAACGCGTGGCCAACCCCCCCGAAACTAATAGCACTCGCAACATGCAAATGCATGTTGATGGCCCTATTAGTTATTCCCGGGCGATATAGAAAGCAAAATGTGCAGCAAAGCCACACATTTTACTTTCAGAAATTAACGCCTGCCAAAGGCAGGTGCTAATTTCGGCCAGCATCGGGGAAGTGTACAGAAAAGCAGAAAAAACTGCTTGTCTGTACACCCTCTGACTTAATATCATAGCGATATTAAGTCGGAGGCCCCAAAAATAAAAAAAAAAGTAAAATGTGCCTGCGGCCCGCGGGTCGGAAGACGGACGCTGAATTATGCCGGCGTCTGTTTTCCGAACCCGTGGCTGTCAGCAGGCTCGAGAACAGACACCGGAAAAATTGAGCGTCGGCTGTCAAACCCGCTGACAGCAGTCGCTCCTGTCAAAAAGGAGGCGCTAGGGACGCGCTAGTGTCCCTAGCGCCTCTTTTTACCGCGGGCCCTCATTTGCATCTTCTTCCCCCCTGAATCACGCGCACAGGAGAGCGGCCTGTGCGCTCGCCTGCTCTCCCGCGACTTTTACTGAATCGGCCTGTTTGCAATTATCATTGCTTCCCATGTATTTGTCATACTCGATACTGTCTCGCTTATTTTATTATAATTTACTGATTTTTGGTACACCAGAGATCTAAGAACTGATGTCTTACTGTGGATCCCTTTGCTGTTTCTGATAAAAATGTTTAAATAAAGAGTTAAAAAAAAAAAAAAAAAAAAAAAAAATCTTGAACTGAAAGCATGGGGTAACCTGAATGATGTGGCACTTAAATACTTTGCTGGGCAGACTGGATGGACCATTTTGCTCTGTATCTGCCATCATATACTATGATCAGGCCTGGATTTGTCAATAGGAACACTAGGCCTGTGCTTAGGGTGGCAACAATAGGGAGGGAGCAGTCTGGATGAAGGTTTGCTGCCTTCCAACTATGCTGAATCGCCACAGCCCTCTGCTTCCTGATCATCCCTGAAGGGAAGGGGGTGAGCCTGGAACAAAGCAGATCTTTTTGGGGAGGTTGGAAGTGACAAAGTGGGGGATCACTAAGGGGTGTGTGGAGAACATGCATTTGTGAGAGAAAGAGGGGAATGGAGGAGGGAGGCAGTGTTTTTGTATGTGAGAGAGAAGGGAGTGTGTGTGTGTGTGTCTGTGCCAGAATGGGTAAGGGGTGAGAGAAGGGATGCAAGGGCACCATAGGAACACCAGTGTTCTCCTCACCCTTCCCACGCCCCTCCCTACAAATTGTCTCGCCTTTGATCTCGGATTATATCCCCCAGATCCAGGAATATATGATCTTTCCAACCTTTCCCTTCTCTCCAGATCCTGGATCATACCTCAACCCTTCCTATTCTCTCCTCCCCTTTCTCAATCTCAGAACTTCCCTCTCTCTCCCTCCTCCTCCCACCCAATCTTCTTCTCCTCCTCTTCCTTTCCTCATCCCTGGTCTTCTCATCATCTCCTTCTCCTCTTCCCATTTCTGAGATCTCCTCCCTGTACTGATACCCGAGATCCTTTTCCCTCACCCAGTAAAAGTAAAATAAATTATACAGACACAAGCAAGGCTTACAATGTTATATAAAAGGTGAAATGTTTGTCAACGTACTTCAGAATTTTCACATTTTTGCCACATAATCTACCCCCAAGTTGCAACAGGAAACTCTGAGACTGTCTTACACCTTCTCCCTGTCATCTGACCTGATTCGGGGGGGGGGGGGGGCAGTGACAGCACCAACCGTGCCTAAAGGAGGCAAAATCCTAAATCCATCCCTGACTATGTTACTATGTAGGTTCTGAATTTGGCCCTGAATTCATGCCTATAGAAGACTAATCCCTAATATGCACATTTCTTTTTTTTTTTTTTAATTATTCAACTATTCGAAGGTGGCATTGAAGATATTTTAAAAGATAACACGTGTCCACATTGGGTAAAAATTAAAGCAAAACGGAGGCAGACTGCAAAATGTAAAATGAGCTCTGGAAAAACCTGAGGTGCAGTTGTGTTTTTTTTCCACTGTAGTCTTATAAATTATTAGGTTTGCACAGCTTGATTATGCAGGTACGGGCAGGTCAGCTAGACAAAGCCAGCCTTCAAAGCTGCTGCACTCTTGGTGTGAAATGTTTGCATTTTAAATTTACCATTTTTTCCAAGGCTAATAAAGCTAGACAAGAATTGTCACTATAAGCCAAAAATAAAAATGCTCCCTGTATATTTGTAAATACATTTTCAAAATAGTTTTCTTCTTTTGTGCATGCTGAACATTTTATAGGTTTATAAGGTCAGCAGGAGGCTTCTCTCATTGTCAGAGTTGGTGCCTGAGAAGGAGCGAACTTAAGATACGACTCAGACGTCTGCCTAATATTTTACTACGTAATAACATAGTAAATGATAGTAGAAGACCGACTGGCCCACCCAATCTGCCTATTTCTCTCCCCACTGCTAGGAATATATCCCAGCTGTCAGCCATATAGTATGATTGCTTGTAGGATATCACTTCTTATCCAAATCAGTTTTGTTGTCTGTCTTTTTTTGTGCTCCACCCTCTTACGCAGAGGAGCATACAAAATTCTCCTCTTAGCTCACACCAAGCACCTATCCCATGTCTAACCATAAAGCTTATTGTAATCTAAATGGCTACCAATACAAACATGGCTGTTGCCCAAATACGTGTCTTCCTAAGTCCTTAGGCTCATTCTGGATGGTACACTGCCCCTATCCAGTTGACATAAGGATCACATAGCATGCCAGACAGATCGGGCTATGTGAACACCAGCATTTCCCTTTTTTCTGGACAGTCCAAGAAGGTAGGGTTCACACTCAGGCCCAAGTCTAAGTCCACACAAAGTCCAATAGGCCCAGGATATGGATTCTTCAAAAGAGAGGGAGGATAAACTTCCAGGCCCCAAGGTGTAGAGTGATTCTTGCAATGGATGCTATTTAATTAAGCGTAAATTGTGGATGAATTTAAGTGTCAAACAGACAGGACATGTGGCTGGGTGTTCCAAGTTAAAGTTTACTGCAGATCTTCCAAAGTAATTAACTGGCACTATACACACTTAATTTGGCTTACAGCCATGTCCCTAAACTATTCTCAATTGTCTTTCTCTGAATGTGTCCCTCAGTATTGAGATCCTGACTTGATCTCATCCTCCAGGGTATTGAACAATAAGCCTTTCAGGTGGGCCAGGGGTCTCCCATCGCCTGGGAGTCCCTGCTTCGAGTGCTCCCCAAAATACCTGAGGTCCAGATCTACTTCAGATTCTCCAATTCTTCTCTTTTTCCTAAGATGAAGACTCCGTTGGGGTCGCCAGCTGAACAATAACTCTTAATTGGGGTTCTCCTCTTCAAATGGTAAACAGGAGATCTTTCAGAATAAAAGATCCAGGCAGCAGGGAAAAATAAATGTTCTTTATTTCCCCACTCTTGGGCTGCAAACTTCCGCCTAAGACAAATCTCCACAAAAATACTCAGCTACTCAAAATAGAATCACCATTGTCCATCCGCAGAGACACTGCCCCCCAGATGAAACAGCAAATTTTCTCTCACGCTAGTCCTTCCAAAAAGCAGGGGAATTTTCCCTCCTTGAGAAGAGCTAAGTGGAATACAGGAGTAGCCTAGTGATTAGCGCAGTGGACCGGGGCGATTCTATAATGAGGCAGGGTGAGGCGGCCGCTTCAGGCAGCAATATTTTGAGGCTTCAAAATTGCCCCCCTGAAAGCTTCCTGCCACAGCTGCCTCACCCTGACTATTATGCCTGCTCTCAGAATTTGGAAAGGGGGGAGGGTGTGGATTTTAAGGGATCTGTCTTCCCCGGGTGTACCGGTTACTCCTGGCCGAAGAGAAGAAGAGGGGCTGAAGCCCGAAGAGAAAGCTGCGGGGCTGTGGCAGAGCCATCCTGCCATGGCTAGCCCTGAGGGGCTATGAGCTGCCGCCACCGGAGCCCAAGCTGGCGGAGGCTGAAGAAAGTGAAGAGAAACCCAAGTATAGCTGCCGGAACCCAGGAGAGTGACAGCCGAGAGGAAAAAATGAGGCCACGAGCTGCCACCGGAACCCAAGCCAGTAGTAGTCAAAGAAAAGGAAAGGAGGCCACGGGCCACCGCCAGAGCTCAGGTCGGTGGAAGAATGGGAAAAGGCACAATTTGTGTGTGTATTGTGTGTGAGGCAGCCTGCTTGTATGTGCCTGTGTGTGTGTTGTGTATGAAAGGGTGGCATGGTGTGTGTGTATTGAGAGGGTGAGGGTGTGTATGAGGGAGAGTACCTGTACACATGTGTGTGCGTATGCGAGAGTACCCGTATATATGTGTGTGAGAGAGGTTAAAGTTTGTGCATCCTCCTCCAATCTACGACAATCTCAGGAGGAGTGGAAATCTTAAGTTCCCAGGTACGGAAAGTGGGAGATTTTTTTTTATCCTTGTTACTTTTAATTATTGGATGTGATGTATCTGCTGTTTTGAAATATTTTATTGGTGTTTGGTAATATTTTAAACATTTTTATAGGTGTTTTTAATTGGCTGAATTTATCAGCAGATTTGACATTCTTTTTATTGGTATGTTTGATGTTTTATATTTCTTGATTGTGTTTGCATTGCTTACAGAGTTTGGCTTCTTCTGATTTCCAGTTCAGTTTTTGTCTGCACATTTCAATTTATATTTTATGATCTCTTTATTCTGTGTTTGGTGAGAGCCTGTGTTCTGCTTGTGTGTCTGAGGCTTTAGGTATTCTTCTAGCATGAAGTTTCTGTGTAGGGATTTACAACAACCTGGCTTTAATCTGTTTCCCTAATAGGAGGTGTATTGGTGTTTAGGGCCTGATGAAATATTTGCAGTATGGCTTTTTCATAGGTTGAGTGCTGGCAATTATGATATGGAAGGCTTACTATATTGAAAGGCTGTAAGGTTTGTCTAGGGCATCTAATACCCTTGTATCAGCCCTAAGAGAGAGTGTGTCTCACACACACACACAGACTCCCACCATTCACCAACATCTCACATCCCCAGGGGGCAGATCTTGGAGAAGGGTAGGAAGCAGGCAATAGGGAATGAAGGCGTTCTAGTTCTAGACCCAGGAGGTGGAGTGGCCAAAGGCCGCTCTGCCCCATTAAACATTTCTCCGGCGCCCCCTAGTGTGGATGCCGAAGACTGAGAACAAAAAATTAACAGGCCCAAAAACTGAGTGGTTAGAGCAGTGGGCCACAAACAAGAAAAGCCAAGGTTCAAATCCTATTGCCACTCCTTGTGACTTTGGGTGAGTCACTTCACCCTCCATTGCCTTCCCCCTGCCCTGTCCCTCAGTGATATCACCTGCACCAGGGCAAGGGGGGGGGGGGGGCACCATTTCATCCTTCGCTTCAGGCAGCAGATTGCCTTGAGCCGCCCCTGCAGTGGGCTATAAACCAGGGTTCAAGTCCCACTGCTGCTCTTTGTGACCTTGGGAAAGTCACTTTACCCTCCATTTTCTCACTACAAACAGGGACAGTAACTTTCAAAGCAGCACACATGTGCACGCATTCGTCAGCCCTCACCCAGGGACACGGTCATTTTATAACATGCGCATGTTATAAAATAGCCAGGACATGCATACATGTGTGCTCAATTTTAAATGGACACGCGCAACTGCGTGCAAATCCCACATCTACCGCATAAGTGGGTAAATTTTACAAGGGACGTGTGCTGACATCATTGCTACTTTTCCAAGTTCATTCCCAGTTTGCCAACTTAAGGGATAGGACTTCCAAACCCTCTAGTTTAATGCCTCCCTTCCCCCTGTTGACCCCAACCTTTAAAACCCCGCTGACTGGGGGCGTTGTCCTGTTAAATCAACAGTCCACGGTGGCGGCAGCATGTGTACACGTTCTTCTCTCGAGCCCCCTATCTCTCTGTTAAATTTAGATATTAAACTATTTGCAAAAATCTTAGCAAAATCGATTAAAAATTGTCTTGCCAGATATAATATCCTTGGGTCAGGCAGGGTTTGTTGAGGAGAGAAAACCCAGCATCAGTATCAGTAGATTATCAGTACTTCAGACCCTGTGTATAGAAAGGGGAGTGAAGGATCCATTCTAATTGGATTTGATGCAGAAAAAGCATTTGACAGGGCTGACTGGTCATTTTTTAGAAAGAGTATTAGACAGTATGGGGTTTCAAGGGTTTATTAAGGAGGCGATTCAAGTGTTATAAAGTAATCCATTTGCTGGTATACGTGTAGATGGAAACTTATCCCCCCTCCATTTGCTTAACCAGAGGCACTAGACAGAGGTGCCCATTATCCCCCTCACATTTTATAATATTTCTTGAGCCATTAATCCGAATGTTAGAAGAATACCTCCAAAAGATTAAAATAATTAGGTGTAAAAAAACCTTCCATCCTATTTGCAGATGATATATTGCTTTTTCTGCCTGAGGCAAAAAAAGACATTTGGAAGCAATGTTACGTATGTTTAACCGTTATGGAAGTTTCTCTGGTTTCAAGATTAACAAAGACAAATCAGAGGTGTTAGATTTGTTAGGAGGGTTGGAGGGGTCTTGGGAAGGGTTTCCTCTACAATGGGAAAAGCATAAACTGAAATATTTAGGAGCTTTTGTACTTAGAGATTTGAAAAAATGGTATAATAGCAATATAGACCCAATTATAACAATATTTAAAAATAAGATACAGACCTGGATGGCGTTACCGCTGAACATACTAGGTAGAATAGCAATCATCAACATAAGAACATAAGAACATGCTATACTGGGTCAGACCAAGGGTCCATCAAGCCCAGCATCCTGTTTCCAACAGTGGCCAATCCAGGCCATAAGGACCTGGCAAGTACCCAAAAACTAACTCTATTCCATGTTACCGTTGCTAGTAATAGCAGTGGCTATTTTCTAAGTCAACTTGACTAATAGCAGGTAATGGACTTCTCCTCCAAGAACTTATCCAATCCTTTTTTAAACACAGCTACATTAACTACACTACCCACATCCTCTGGCAACAAATTCCAGAGTTTAATTGTGCGTTGAGTGAAAAAGAACTTTCTCTGATTAGTTTTAAATGTGCCAAATGCTAACTTCATGGAGTGCCCCCTGAAAGACTAAATAACTGATCCACATCTACCCGTTCTAGACCTCTCATGATTTTAAACACCTCTATCATATCTCCCCTCAACCGTCTCTTCTCCAAGCTGAAAAGTCCTAACCTTTTTAGTCTTTCCTCACAGGGGAGCTGTTTCATTCCCCTTATCATTTTGGTCACCCTTCTCTGTACCTTCTCCATCGCAATTATATCTTTTTTTGAGATGCGGCGACCAGAATTGTACACAGTATTCAAGGTGCGGTCTCACCATGGAGCGATACAGAGGCATTATGACATTTTCCCGTTTTATTCACCATTCCCTTCCTAATAATTCCCAACATTCTGTTTGCTTTTTTGACTGCCGCAGCACACTGAACCGATGATTTCAATGTGTTATCCACTATGACGCCTAGATCTTTTTCTTGGGTGGTAGCACCTAATATGGAACCTAACATTGTGTATCTATAGCATGGGTTATTTTTCCCTATATGCATCACCTTGCACTTGTCCACATTAAATTTCATCTGCCATTTGGATGCCCAATTTTCCAGTCTCACAAGGTCTTCCTGCAATTTATCACAATCTGCTTGTGATTTAACCACTCTGAATAATTTTGTATCATCTGCAAATTTGATTACCTCACTCGTCATATTTCTTTCCAGATCATTTATAAATATGTATATTACTTCCAAAGCTTCTGTACATACTACAAATGTTAGCAATAATGCTAAAGAAGAAAGATCTTCAAAATTTACAGAGGATATGTTCTACCTTTATATGGAGGGGGGGGGACGTATAGCTATCTCCAAGTTGGCAGCTTCATTAGAAGATGGGGGGTGAGGTTTTCCTAATATAAGATACCACAATATGAGATGCATGAGGAGGCCTTAGGTGACTGGATAGGTAGTTATACTGCATATGCTAATGTTAACTTAGAACGATTGCTAGTGACTTCATTAGACCTACAATATGTGCTACACACTTGAGCAGAGAAGCTATCTCCTCATATGCGCTCAAGTATTTTAGTGAGTAATATGCGTCTAGCTTGGAGAGGGCTCTAAGGCAACACAAACCTGCCATGGGAATTCTCTCTATGACTGCCTATATGCAGAAACCCTGACTTTATCCCAGGACAGCACTCTGTTTCCAAATTAAAAAAAAAAAGCATAATATAATTTAAGTTGTTTTTTTTTTTTTTTTTGTTAATGCTTAAAATGGTGTTATACACAGTTTTGAAAAGTGTCAGGAATCACTAGGTTTTAAGGATTTTTTGGCTTATAAACAGTTATGGAACTATATAACCTCAGTACTACCTAAACCAGAGAGGCATTTTACTTGAAATGCATTTCAAAGACTATTGTGCATCTATCGCACAAAGAGATATAAATTCTCTCATATGTACAAATTCTTACAAAAGCAAACAAAACACAATATAATGGAAAGTTTGGTGGCCAAATGGAGTTCTGACTTAGGAGAGAGTCTGAGCTCCCAGGATGTACTTGAAGGATCTATTAATGCATACACGGATATTATCTCAGCTGCACTAAAAGATCAACATTTGCAAGTATTGCATAGATTAGTGGTTTCTTTTGTGCGGGTATTGTAGATGGGAATCGCAGAGTCTGTTAACTGCCTAAAGTGTTCAAGTCTGAATGTTACAGTTATTCATAATTTATGGAAATGCCAGCTAGTGATTAACTTTTGGGATAACATATTACCAAAAGTAACCACATTAATACAGATTCCGATTCCATGCAAGGCATCAGTTTGTCTGCTCAGATTGGAATTAGTATACTTGGATTTCAGCAAAGCTTTTGACACGGTTCCGCACAGGAGACTGGTGAATAAAACGAGAAGCTTAGGAGTGAGTGCCGAGGTGGTGACCTGGATTGCAAATTGGTTGACGGACAGAAGACAATGTGTGATGGTAAATGGAACCTTCTCTGAAGAGAGAGCGGTTTTAAGTGGTGTACCGCAAGGATCGGTGTTGGGACCGGTCCTGTTCAATATCTTTGTGAGTGACATTGTGGACGGGATAGAAGGCAAGGTTTGTCTTTTTGCGGATGACACTAAGATCTGCAACAGAGTGGACACACCGGAAGGAGTGGAGAGAATGAGACGGGATCTAAGGAAACTGGAAGAGTGGTCGAAGATATGGCAGCTGAGATTCAATGCCAAGAAGTGCAAAGTCATGCATATGGGGAGTGGAAATCCGAATGAACTGTATTCGATGGGGGGGGGAAAGGCTGATGTGCACGGAGCAGGAGAGGGACCTTGGGGTGATAGTGTCTAATGATATGAAGTCTGCGAAACAATGCGACAAGGCGATAGCAAAAGCCAGAAGAATGCTGGGCTGCATAGAGAGAGGAATATCGAGTAAGAAAAGGGAAGTGATTATTCCCTTGTACAGGTCCTTGGTGAGGCCTCACCTGGAGTACTGTGTTCAGTTCTGGAGACCGTATCTACAAAAAGACAAAGACAAGATGGAAGCGGTACAGAGAAGGGCGACCAGGAAGGTGGAGGATCTTCATCGGATGACGTACGAGGAGAGATTGAAGAATCTAAATATGTACACCCTGGAGGAAAGGAGGAGCAGAGGCGATATGATACAGACTTTCAGATACTTGAAAGGTTTTAATGATCCAAAGAAAACAACAAACCTTTTCCATAGGAAAAAAATCAGCAGAACCAGGGGTCACGATTTGAAGCTCCAGGGAGGAAGATTCAGAACCAATGTCAGGAAGTATTTCTTCACGGAGAGGGTGGTGGATGCCTGGAATGCCCTTCTGGAGGATGTGGTGAAGACCAGAACTGTGAAGGACTTCAAAGGGGCGTGGGATAAACACTGTGGATCCATAAAGTCAAGAGGCCGCCAATGAAGAGTGGGTGACTCGCCAGAATGATGGCTACTGCCTGGAGACAATACCCTTATTCAATAAATGTACACATACTTATTGTGACTCCAACATCGTTCTAGCTTCAACAGCAAGAGGAAATGTGGAATAAAGGATTTGCACTCACAAAGAGGGGAGTAGCTGGCTTGTTACGGCGGTTACTACCCCAAACCAAATAAGCCTGATACTTCAATTTCAATGCATATACAGCATAGTTCTCTGCTTCAACGGCAGGGGAGAAGAAAAACTGATACTACACACATCCAGCAGAGCTCTCTGCTTCAACGGCAGGGGAGAAGAAAAAAGGGTTCACACTCACAAAGCGGGGAGTAGCTGGCTTGTTACGGCGGTTACTACCCCAAACCAAATGTGCCTGATACTTCACTTTCGATGCATATCCAGCATGGCTCTCTGCTTCAACAGCATGGGAGAAGAAAAAACTGATACTTCAAGCATATCCAGCATAGCTCCCTGCTTCAACGGCAGGGGAGAAGAAAAACAACCAATAAGGGCTGTATAACATAGTCTGGGTAAAACAAATAAGCATGGGTGTAGCTTGCTTATTGCGGCGGTTACTACCCCTACTACCCCTAACTAATCAAGCTAGATATTTCACTTGGATGCAGCTCCATCACTGCTCTCTACATTAATGGTGGGGGTGGAAGGGAAATAGAACCAAGAGCTAAGAGAAACAGATAAGTATGAGAGAAAAAATGTGTGAAGCTTGCTGGGCAGACTGGATGGGCCGTTTGGTCTTCTTCTGCCGTCATTTCTATGTTTCTATGTTAAGTAGATTTATGTGAAGAGCCAGAGAGATTACAATTCATGAACAAAGGCCTAGTGGTTGCTAAGAAACGTGTATTGGCAAAATGGATTTCAGCAGATGCCCCCACAATGGCATTTTGGCACTCTGAATTGGTGACACTGCTCACCTTGGATTATAGATCATGGTTACTTCAGCCTCAGAAACATACAAAATCATTTATAAATGTGCGGGATTCATTTCTAAGGGAGCTACCAGATTAAATTCGAAATAAGTTTAGAGTGAAAGTGCTCTAATGAGTGGTTTTCTTTGTAATGAGAGGTTTATGTAATGCTCGCATTTCCGTGAATATAAAAGGAAGTTATATGTACAGGCAAGCATGTATAGCACTAGAGACAAATCCAGATGAGAATGCCTTTGTTTACATGGGGGATTTGAAAGAGGGTGGGGATGGGAAAACTGAAGAAGGATGAGGAGCTCTGATGGAAATTTTGGTTGTGTTATGGTATAAGTTAATGAAAAAAATCAGGCATGTCATGTATAGTTATATTGTTATGCTATAATTATTCTGCCAATAAAGAAACTTATGGCAAAAAAAAAAAATATATCCAGGTCAGGGGAACTAAGGCACTAGGCTTTGATTTCCAGCACCCTGCTTTTATTTGAATATCAGCCTCAAAGTCTCTAAGAAAGGAAATGCTTTTTGAATCTGGAAAAACCTGACTTGTAAAAAATGATATGCTGGTTAGAAAAATATTATTTCAGAAATCACATTTCTTTTTGAAACTTAATTGCTTTCTTCACTTTATATAGCCTCAAAGAGTCTCAAGTACCCTAATATGTGAGAGTTAAGGATCCCCAAAATGGTGGGAAGAAAAGGTGGCACCACACAAGGATTTCCCATATTTCTAGAAAACATGACTTTTGACATAAAACAAAGATGAGTGGAGAGGTCACGTGATGTGATGAGCTGAAGAGGATCTCTGAGAACCAGCCACTTTTCATCTACTTTTATCTTAGCCATCCTCGCTACAATTGGTCTAATTTTGTGAAGACTTCAAAGATCTTATTTCAATTGACAAGTATATGCACAAATCTCCTGGAGCTGTGGTGCTAAAAGGAGGAAAGAAGGAAAAAGAAAAACTGAGGCCTGCTACAGAAAAACCAGCAGTGGAAGGAGGGGACTCTATAGACTCAGCCGCATCTCTGCGCACCTTGGAAGCTTTAACAGATTCACATCTGCTGTATTTGCTGCTTTAGATGTTAAATTCTCTAATTGTTCTTCACAGCTTACTACTCTGCAAAGCTCCTTAGCAGAACTGCACCCACGTTTGGATGTCATGGAAGGATGTATATCAACCCTTGAAGATGATTCAAATACAGCCTACAGGCAGAAAAACAGCTCAAAATCCAAAAAGAAAAGCTGGACAACCTGGAAAACAGATCCCGCCATAATAACTTGAGGATCACCGGTCTTCCTGAATCCATTCCAGACACCAACATACTCAGCTTTTTGGAAAACTGGATCCCCTCTCCCAACACTTCCCTGCAAATCGAAAGGACCCACAGGCTAGGAACTAAAAAGCCTGAAGACTCTAGACCCAGAATAATCATCACCAGAATTTAACTGGTCGCACAAACAAGAAATAATGAGAGCATACAGACAACATAGGGAGCTCAAATACCAGTGAGAGCATATCCGACTTTTCCAAGACTACTCGGCCCCAGTTTCGCAAAGCCACAAGCTGTTTTCTCCAATTTGCTCCACCCTAGCCGCCAAGCAAATTAAATTCTCTCTCCAGTTCCCAGCCAGGCTGAAAGTCTGGCATGCTAATACTACCCACACTTTTGAAGAACGACGACTGGCCCAGGCATTCTTGGATGGTCTAGCCTAATGCTACTAACTCCCCGATGCAAGACCTTCCAGCAGTGAGTTTTTTTCTTTGGGTGAAAAGCATCACTACTCACCCTGTTTCATTCTTAAACTGCTGTCACTGGTTATCGGACTTCGCCAACATTATTGAAAGTATTCATCAGTTTGGTAATTAATAAAAATGTTTCACCTGTTCTTTTCGTTTCCCACCATATATACCTCGTGAGATCTTCAACCTCAGACGTCCAATATGATGACGTTAAAAAATGGATCAACCTCCCGCTTTCTTTAATGGGTCGAATACATCTTCTAAAAATGATCGAACTTCCCAAATGGCTCTATATTCTACAAATGACCCCCATATGGCTTCTGCGAAAAGATCTACGAGAGATTGAAAAAGAGTTCAATTGCTTCCTGTGGCAGGGGAAAAAAAGCCAAGCTCTCCTTGAATATTTTACAATCACTCCCGGGCTAAGGGTGGTCTCACATGCCCAGATCTTCGCCAGTACAATCTTGCTTGCATGCTCCGCATCATTAATGACTGGATACATGGCTCTTCCTTATTCTTTCCTCATAGCCTCATAAGAGCTTGGCTTGGGGGCTTCTCCCTCTCCTCTCTCTTACAATGTCCAACGAAAGCCATTCCTTCTTTCCCAGCTTCGTTTACCATCCTCTCATCTTGTCGAAAAGCCTGAGCCCTCTTCTGCAAGAAATTAGGACTCAATTCTACTATTATGTTATGTCCAGGCCTGTTATGTCCAGGAGGGAAGTGAACCCTTGGACTGACGGGGAGTTGGTACGACCTGAGGAGATGGCTCCTCGGGTTCCCCTGTTGGGTGGTGAGGCGGAATCAAGGTAGGAGCTGGCCGGATTTTCACCACTGGAAGCCCACGGTCCCCCCAGGAGGAGCCCATAGGGATCCGGGTCGCTGGGACTTAGGTGGACTTTCGAGAGGTCGAAGAGATGTGGAATCGGTGCAAGGGACAGTTGGATCTTCGCCACTGGAAGCCCGCGACCCCCATGGGAGGAGCCCAGTGGCGTAGCGAGGGGTGGGCGGCCGCCCCGGGCGCCGGGTCTAAGGGGGCGCCAAAACGCCTGGCTCTGCCTCAGGGCCGGCGGAACCACTAGGCGAGCTAGGCCTGTGCCTAGGGTGCCGAGACTTAGGGGGCGCCGCGGCAGGCAGCAGAATTTTGAAAGGGCAAAAAGTGCCCTTTCAAAATTCTGCCAGCCTTCAACTCGCCTAGATGGAGACCAAGCGTTGAGATTTAGGGGGCGCCGCGGCAGGCAGCCAGCTCCCGACTCGCCCCGCCGCCCCGCCAGTGTCACCCTCCCGACACCCCCTAGTGGTCCAGCGGAGGTCCCGGGAGCGATCTGCCGCTCCCGGGGCCTCCGCTGCCACTAAGCAAAATGGCGCCGGTGACCTTTAGCCCCTACCATGTGACAGGGGCTGAAGGCCACCAGCGCCATTTTGCTTAGTGGCAGCCGACGCCCCGGGAGTGGCAGATTGCTCCCGGGCCCTCCGCTGGACCACCAGGGGGGGACATCGGGAGGGTGGCACTGGGGGGGAGGCAGGGAGAGTCGGGGGCTGGCTGCCTGCCGTGGCGCCCCTTAAGTCTCGGCGGCTGGTCTCCGGCTGCACCGATCTTTCTTTCTTCGGCCACATGATCAGCTAGACCGGCTGCGCCGATCTTCTTTCTGTGTGTGTGTGTGTGTGTTTGTGTGTGTGTGTATGTGTATGTGATGTGATGTATATGTAAGAAAGGAATGGAGCTTCTGTGTGTGAGTGTGTGAGAAAGGAATCTGCCAGTTTAAAAAAATGAAGTGTGATAATACATATACCTCAACTTTTGTGCTGATTTTGTTGAAAAGTTGGCTGAAAGATGAAATTACTAAATTTTAAGAGTCCCTCTGCTGGAAAATAAAAAATAAAATACATCCTGCGGAGCCGCCTGTTCTTGCCGCACGCGCGCTCATAAAAATGAGTGCAGAAAAATAGCACCGATTTCAATGCAAATCATTGATGGAGGGAGGGGGTGCCGAAGAAGTCTCTTGCCCCGGGTGCCAAATTGTCTAGCTACGCCACTGGAGGGGCCCGTAGGGACCCGGGCTGCTGGGACTTAGGTGGGCCCTTGGAGATGAACAGTCCGTCGAAGAAGTCCGAGGTCGAGTATCAGAGAGTCGCTGCTTGCCAGTCCGAAGTCACACACCGAAGAATCACCGCTTTCCAGTCCGAAGTCACACACCAAAGAATCACCGCTTTCCAGTCCGAAGTCACACACCAAGGAATCAATCAGGTAGAAGCAGGAACCAGGGACCTAAGGCACCAGGAGAGACTCACCAGAGCAAGCAGACTCGTTGCCAAGTCAAGGAGTAACTGGGGGCAGTCTCCTTAAGTAATATTCTGTGCCTAGGAGGTGCGGCATTGCAGCTAAGGGGACAGCCAGCAAGCTGCGCCCAGAAGAGCCTTGCAGAGCGGCCAGATGCCGCGGGAGGAGGCCCGGGGAGCGTTTCCCCCACCGGAATCCCTGCGGAACCTCACGCCCAGGTTTTGGGAGGAAGAGCACACCGGGGGCTGACCCTGGTGGGTCTCCCGACCACGGCCGCAGCAGCGGCCCCGACGTTGGGAGGCAAGGTAGGGGTTCCGGTCGCGGCCGCCCGCAACCGGGAACCACAACACGGCCTTTATCGAGATCTGCGACAATCCCAATTTTCTTCAGCACTGGTGCAGAAATTGTCTTACACAATTGCATCATCTTTTTTTGGCCAAATCGAATACATTAATTAGCTTTCTAGAGCTACAAAAAAACATTTCAACTCCCTTGCACAGATTTCTACGCATTCTTACAAATTCACCATTACACTAGCTCGGTTTCTAACCCCAGCCTAGGACAATATGACAGCTTAGTGACATTCTTCCACTTCATTAAGAATCAGAAATCCTCTTGTGCCTCATTCGCCAAGCGTCTGTTAGAATTACCCTTCCTTTCATATCTCTCGCTAGCTATCACACGCTGGTCCAGATGACCCGAAATACTTCTTACCTTACTGGATTTACAAAACTACTTCTCTTACATCCCAAAAATATGATATTGTGTGAGTTGCAATATTGATTCATATGGCAATACATACCTCACAAGCCCTAGCATTTAAATACAAGTGCTGTTCCTCTGCAATCTGTGAGAAATACAAGGAATCAATTAATGACTACTTTCATAATTTTTGGGTCTGCCCGGGTCTGCCTACTCATTCACCAATTTTGGTACACAATAAGGCAGTTGTGCTCTAATATTCTGCAAATTCCTCTCCTTTTCAATTTACATTTTTGGTTATTTGGGCGCTGCACTCCTGCTTCCCAACCCTTGACCAAAAGCTCCAAGCTATTCCTCAACAGAGCCGGCCTTGTTGCGAAACAATCCTGACCAGTTGGATTGGTCCTTCCCCTCCTTCCTAATTAAAGGAATTGAAGATGATCACGTTACTTACCATGGAATTTATGTCGGTAAAAACTTCTTGTATTAAAAAAAAAAAAAAAAAAAAGGGAGCTATTCGCTCCATCTGGCAACCCTTTCTGAATTTTCTCCCTCCAGAGACCAAAACAATCCTACCCCAACTCTAATTGCTCAACTCCACCCTTCACCCTATAACAGCTAGGCAAATGTTCTTCTACAACACATAGCTTTGAAATGCCTCAGTTTACGAGAATCTCTCACATCCCTCTGTCCCTATAGCAATATAGGCCTCGCCCATTCATTACACTTCCAGTATCTATTATATTCATACCAGGTAATATATCCAGCCCTGCATTTGGTGCTACACAAAGGGTGGTGGGAGGGTGGATTAGATATGATTAGTTATGAATAGTTATGAAGTGCTATGTAATTAGACACTTCCTGTTTACATGTTTTATGCACTGAAGTGTTCTTTATATGGTTCTACATTGCTGTATATGATAAAAAATTCCAATAAAAATGACAAAAAAAAAAAAAAATAAAGTAGTATGAACATTTCATGATGACTAATTTTCTTCTTTGATATAGAAATTTACATATAGTTATGATTATTATCCAGTGGGAAAACATAAGAACATAAGAAAATGCCATACTGGGTCAGACCAAGGGTCCATCAAGCCCAGCATCCTGTTTCCAACAGTGGCCAATCCAGGCCATAAGAACCTGGCAAGTACCCAAAAACTAAGTCTATTCCATGTTACCATTGCTAATGGCAGTGGCTATTCTCTAAGTGAACTTAATAGCAGGTAATGGACTTCTCCTCCAAGAACTTATCCAATCCTTTTTTAAACACAGCTATACTAACTGCACGAACCACATTCTCTGGCAACAAATTCCAGAGTTTAATTGTGCAACTTACAAAATGCTCGATGTCAACCAATGGCAAGTATCTTTCACATTGCATGTTAACATCACAATGTGCACTGATCTGCCTGACATTTTAACTGAACTGAATTGATTTTTATTGACCTGTTTCCCCATAGGAGATAAAAAGAGGACTCTAAGTGCTGAGGGCATCAGAAGCACAAGAAAATTGTGAGCTGGGAGTCACGGGGTGCTCTATTATCTGTGCCCCAAATTTGAATGAAATGGGATAAACAGTTCAAAGGTTACTTTGGGAGAGAGCCCTTACAGAAGTGAACAGATAGTCTGTACATTACCAACTGGGGTGAGAGGATTTGAACTCGTAGATGGCACACCCTGGAAGGAATGGGGTAAAGTATTGGCAATAGAGACTGGAGTACCTGGCCTGGGGAGGCTCCGAGAGTGGAACTGAGGACGTTGCAATGAGGAATCGGGCAACGGGACCATGGAAAAAGAACCCCTAAAAGGCTTAAACAGTGATTCAGTTTCTTATGTAACCAAAGAATTCCAGCCAGATTGCTACTGGGATAGTGGCCGGTTTCACAAACCCGCAACAATATATATACAATATATAATATGGGTTTGTTTCAAAGTGTTTGATTATTTTAATTTTGACTGTCTTACATTGCTGGGTATTTTTCCGTAATCTGATTCTAAAGGTCAATGATGCAGTGCTGTGTGACCTGTGAAAATGTCCCCCCCACAGGCGTATCAGCTTGCTGTCCTCTGCGATATGCTCTTTTGTGCCTGTGAAAGTTTATTTTCGCCTTTAACTTGGCATGCCTTGTCACGCTTTTTGCATTGTATAATATACTGCATTAATAAAGGAGCATCCGTGTGATCCCCCTTTTGCTGAATGCCTGGCAGTTGATGAGATGTGCGGGGGCAGTTTGCAGCATGGTAGTTTTGCGCTATTCTCTTTTCTGAATTTTTGTTTTTGAAGCTTGCTTCTCAGCGGTTTGTGCTTCAGGATTAGGTGCTTGCCGAAAAGCCGGCCCTGAAAACACAAGGAGCATTTCTTTCAGGGTTGGAATACATTCTCCACCTCATCATTCACTTTCCTGCACCTCTGGTTCAGCTCTCAGCTCCCACTTGTTCACCTTCCTTCCAACTTCCCCTCCCATTCCTCTTGCTCCCTCCATCTCCCTAATGCCAGCTCTAGCTCCTCCCTCATCTTCTCCTTTTTCCTTTTGACCTCTACCCCTCCCTCCCCTCCACATTCCTTCCCTTCCTCAATCCAAGATCCTTCCTCTCTCTCCCCTCTTAGCCATCAGATTCCTAATCTTCCCCATCTCCAATCTTCCCCATCCTGGAGTCCTCTTTCCATTTCACATTCCTCCTCCTTTCTCCTCACCCCATTCCTGTCTCCTCCCTGCACTGATACTTGAGATCACTTTTCTTCACCCAATAAAAGAATATAAAATTGTACTAATCATAGTGTAAAACTACTTTACTTGCCAATTTGCCACAACAGAATTTACCCCTGAGCAGCCACAGGAAACTTAGGGGTCTGAACCTTAGATCTTCTGCTCTCTGATGTCCAACCTCGGGAGGGGGTTAGGGAGCAACAGCATCAATAGTGCCCAGGGGCACCAAAACCCTACATCAGTCACTGCCTATAGAAGTGTATGTTGCTATGGAGTCATTAATTGCACAATCTTTCAGTATCTTCAGGCACCGGAAAGATGGACGAAGAGAAAGCTGCTGCTGTCTGCAGGCTGCAGAGTTAAACTACAGAACCAACTTCCTGACAACTTTCACAAATATCCTGGTGCAATTGGCCAACTTTGATTTTTTTTTTTTTTTCAGTGATTCAAATCCTAGCTACTGTCGCTATAGATCTTTGATGTATTTTCTTAGTTTTTCTAGCACTCGATCGTATGTTACTACAAGTTCCACCCACTCTGTGATTTTTCACTGTCTGCACTGCAGTGGGTTTTCCCTGGGTGCACTAAATGAAAAGGCAATTTTTTTTGGAGATGATTTTAGGCTAATGGAATTCCTTTTAAATTCACAGAGATGGAATTTCCTAGATCTCTTTGAAGGAGAACTGGTGGATTAAGTTAAAGGACCGTCTCAAAAAATGGACTCCTGAATCTTTGTGCTTTGTATTACTCAGCCCCAGAAACGTTACTCCACCTCTGACCAGGAGTTACATTTCCAGCATTAAGAAAACATGAGTTAAGCCTATGCACCTCTCTGCATCGGTGAGTAATAGCTAATGCCTTAACATGGGATTTGCAAGGACAAGAACTAATATATGTGCCTAGTTTTAATTCTGCAGATTTTTGTCCACTAAACGCCTTGTTAAATTGGAAGTCAAGATGTGTAGAATCCTGTGTTCACATGTGCACACTGTGAGCCCTTCACCTCTGTGAGGAAAATGGGAGCTCTGCTGTCTCCTCATGTGACACTGAAAAGTCTGGCTTATGAGCCACAAGATGTATCACAAGATACGCAGCAGTAAATCCAAGATCCAACTGAGCATTCTGAATTTTGTTTTAAAGTAAACTAACGCTGGTTTTATTAAAGAGGTTCGGATTCTATTAATTTGGTGATTACTTCTATAATGTAAGAAAAAGACTCCCAGGAGGCTTTTATTTCTTATCACCTTATATCCTCATTCAGTACTTGGATTATTCAGCTCCCAGAAGGTCACAAGTAATGACTCAGAGGAAGAGGACTAATAAACTGGAATAAATCCTGTCTAATTAACTCCATGGAGCTCAGCAGATCTTTGAGTTTCTCTTCCTGCTGATTTTTTTTTTTTTTTTATTACATTGAATTAACATTTAAGAATTGTGTTTTCGTTGGCTTGCTCAGTAGCTCAATGGCTGTGCACTGCCATGCAGAGGTCCTGGGTTTGATTCCTGGGCTGGCCGGGGACATTACGTCGCGGAGGCAGCATTCATACCCTCTGCGGGGAGAGAGCATTGTTCAATGGCAATGCTTAACGGATGGACTTAGGGCCCTTGTTAATTAGGTTCCAGAGGGAGCTGTGGTTTGTGGCCCGTGAACTGAAAGGGGATATAGAATGGGGGTGAGGGTGAACTTGGGTAGCTGTGAATGAAGGCTCATGGCACCACAGCCGAGTAAAGGCTGATTCCACTGAAATTAGAAGCTCAAATATAAGAAGTGCCATATTGGGTCAGATCAATGGTCCATTTTACCCAGCATCCCCTCTCTGACAAAGGCCATCCCTTTGATCACCCTTCTCTGTACCTTTTTCTAGTTCACTATAACTTTTTATTTAAGCTCTTTATTTAACAGAGGACATCATGACCAACAAAATTAAGCATATATCGAAGTATAAATGAAACTAACAAACCACTAAAAAGAAATAGTGCAACATACACATATCCAATGCACTACATCGAGGCCCTAGTGTGTACCCCTTATGTACGTACATAACCTTTTACAAAGTGTTTCTTAAACCGGCCACTACAAAGCACCCTCAAATATAAAATTCCCTGTGGCCAGGCTACTTCATCCCTTTTTAACAAAATTAAAAAGCATATTTGTAATATCCCAATAACCACCCCATATCTTATTGTACCTGGTCATATTATGCTTTAAAAGAAAGGTAGGTTTCTCAATCAGTGCAATATCATGTGTCTGTCTTTTCCAAACCTCTATAGTAGGGGCATTCTTCCATATCGTCACCACTGTTAACCTATCCGCATGGATTAATTGATTAGCGTTGATCTCCCCATCTCCCCAGGAGGCACAATGCTAAGGTAAGCGTGAGGTTTCCATGCAATATTCTAGTGCGCACACAGCCTAAATTTTTCCAGATCTCCACAACTTTTGGACACGTCCACCACGTGTAGATAGGAACCATCAAACCCACAACCCCGCCAACAGAGCCTATACACCCCAGGAGAGAATGTAGTATTTATTTTATTTATTTACTTATTTAAAACTTTTTCTATACCGTCGTTAAGGTGGGTACCGTCACAACGGTTTACAGTAAGGCACAAAACAGAACAAAGGATATCTGAAGGTACAGTGGAGCAATTTAACCATCATCTCAACCCCATGTCAGCATATAGATATCCTACGTGCATCTCTCCAAATATATTTTCAATCCCCCTCCATCAAATTCAGTTCAAGATCTGTGTTTCACTGATTGATAAACTTGAGTAGTGGATTTTCCACTTGCATTCTCCCTAAAATAGCTTTATAAAACAACTAAATACTGCGAAGTGGAATAATATCTGTAATATCTGACAAAAATATGTGCTCCAATTGGGACGGCAGCATGAGCTCCCATCCCTTCTCCCTGTGGTGCTCAAGTATCTCCACTACACAATCATAAAAAGCCTGAGAGTCTGCACCAATCTCATGCAACAGCCTTAAATCTGAGAATGACTGCATCTCCACTCTAACATCCTCCCACGGCTGCCCCACAAATTTCAGGCCTGCCCTCCACCATTCCACCGCAGCACTACTAAAGATATGTACGGAGAGGGGGGAAGGATTATTCCTCAAAGGAGAAATGGAGGAATTGGGTACATAGCTGCAGTTGTAGTCTCACACACACCATACCCCACACCTTTAAAGTATGCTGTGCCAGGATGTCCATCCCATTCACTTTCCATATTTGCAGAGATGCCGGTGAAGACTGCAACAGAGATGCCAAGTCAAAGCCACCCGCTAGATATGATTCTAGGGAGTATCAAGGCAGCGAGCTATCCCTATGTAACCACACTAATGCTTCCTGTAAATGGGCCACCCAGTAATAAACCTGTAAATTAGGGAGATCTGTCCCACCTTCTTTCCTGGGCCTTCATAAAGTATGCATTTTAATCCGTGGTCTACATTGATGCCAAATAAATTTGGAAAACATTGTTAAGAAGAGAAGAAAAAAAAAATCTGTCAAATAACAAGGCACATGTTGTTACGCGTCCCGTCCACGGGCCTGCTCACCTTCATGGTTCCACGGCAGGTCCCGGGTCGGCCTCCCTAGCGGCAGCTGCTAGCACTTCCAGGCCTCGGCGTCCTGTGGCGGCGGTCGCCAGGCCTTCCACTGCGCACCAGGCCTCAGGCCGGAGCTTGGCATCCTCGGCTGTGTTGGCCATGCCCCTACGTGCGCGGACCGCCCAGCCTTTTGTAGGGCCAGGGGCGGGTCCTAGCTCTGCGGCGTGCCTTGATTGATTCCCTGATATAAGGAAGTCCTTGCTTGTACTTCCTTGCCTTGGCAATCGGGTTAGTGTCTTGCTAGATTGTCACTGCATCTGAACCTTGTTCCAGTCTTGTTCCAAGTCTCGTTCCAGGATTCTTCTGTTCCAGTCTTGTTCCTGCATCCTAGTTCTCCAGCGTCCTCCTGTTCCTGTTTGTCTGTCCATCTTCCCAGGTAGTACTTCCAGATTGACTCTCTGGTACTGACCTTGGTTTGCTCATCGACCTGCCTGCCTGCTGCCTGCCTTCTGACTCCAGTCTGTTCCTCAACCTGCCTGCCTGCTGCTTGCCTTTTGACTCCAGCCTGCTACTCGACTCACCTGCCTGCTACCTGCCTCCTGACCTCAGCATGCCTGTGACCTCGTCTAACCTCCAGTATCTGACCTCTGTTTTGTTGACCACTCCTCAGACTGATTCCTGGACTTTGACCTCTGCCTACTTGACCTCGTCTCTAGATTCTGGCTCTGTTCCTAGCCTTGTTATCACCTACACTATTCTGGTCCTCCTTGTTCCACCTGACCTCCAGTCTCGAACGTGACCACGCTCCCCTTCTGTCTGTGGGCACGCTGGATTTCTACTGTCCCAGGAGACCCTGCGAGGCCCACCTAAGTCCAAGCGGCCTGGGTCTCTATGGGCTCCTCCTGGGGGGACCTCAGGCTTCCTAGCCTCTGTCTCCTCCAGTGCTCCGCCCCCTGGGGGCAGTTGCCTCTTGGTCCCTACCAGGAGGCAGTTCTCCACTGCTTCAGGACAAGGGTCCACTCCCGAGCGCAACACATGTTTAAAAATGTACATGAACTTCGGTAGCACATTCATCTTAAGGATACTGGTATGTCCAGCCCATGTCACGATGTGATCATTCCATTCTTTTCTGTATCAATAATTTTTATTGACATGAAATAAAGCAAACAGAGCAGACACTCAAAATAAATTCCATCATATCTATACAGATGAAGATGTAACTGAAACAACTGAACATGGAATACTGCATCCCATCTTTATATTTTAATCCTTTTATCTCTTTATTCCCTTCTTTGGTTCAACCCCTTGACACTACACGCACATCACACTCATCCCATTCAAACAGTCATACAACACCATCATAATAGTAAAAGCAGATATCTCAGATCTAATGATAATGCTCCATTAGAACATTCAGCTAAAAATTAATCTATGCACTTTTTGCCATAATGAAAAATATCCCTGAAGGTACAAGCAGCTTCTGTTGCCAGTTAAGTCTTTTTTTCTCAGCATTTCCAACAAGGCAGCATGACGCATCACCTGTTTCCATGTTACGAAGGATGGGATCTCAGCATTGTGCCAACAAGTCAAGATCACTTTCTTGGCCAATGCTAGGGAAACAGCTATAAACTTTTGACCCCCAGTAGGTTGTCTATTTCCCTATTAAATAAATGCAAATAAATTAAACCACCATTCCACATGACTGTACTCCCCAGAACCTTTTCTAAACTTGCACATATTGTTTTGCAACAAAGGGCTTATTTTTGGACATTCCCTGAACACGTGACAAAGATCTCCCTGAAGATGTAAACATTTTAAACATGTATCCAATTCTCACAAATACATTTGTTTGTTTGCTATGGTAATTAACGTGTTGATATTTGGTTCAATATTATGTATGTAATGTTACCCACCAAGATTTGTGGATTGGTGAAATACAAATCATTTTTAATAAATAAAACAGATAACTGACACACCACAGATCTATACAAAGCTAGTTATTCTCAGTTTGCTCTCAATTCCTTTCCAAATAATTCCTAGCGTTCTATTTGCTTTTTTAACCACTGCCCACTTTGCTGAGGATTTCAATGTTATGTCTTACAGTGATACCATGATCCTTTTCCTTCTGCAGTTCCGTGCAGTCTGCTTGTGTTTTAACTTACATTGAATATTTCTGTGTCACATGCAAATTTGATCATCTCACTCATTGTTTCTTTTTCTACATCTTTAATGAACAAGTTAAACACCAATCGAGTGCAAATCCCTGTGGCACTACACTATTTACCTCTTATCACTGGGAAAACGGACCATTTAGTCCTATTCTTTTTGTTTACCCTATCTTTCTCTTTTTAGTTTCAAGATGCACAGAACACTACAGCACAAGTTAAGATACATTTTTTTAAAATGAAAACAAAACACCAAGCTCAACATAATCAGATTTGATACAACAAAAATAATGAACGAGAGAGAGAGCGTGCCTCTATATAGAGTCAATGTGACATGCTATATATATATATATATATATATATATACACACACACACACACCATTATATGAGGGTACACTTTCAACTCAGGGTGGGTTTGGAGGGGGGGTTGCTTTTACTTACACAGTCAGAGGAATTAACTGCAAATTAGACACGACTGATTCATTTCTATCATTTGAATCAATGAAAGGTACAAGAGGAGCTGATTTCTACAATGCACTGCTTTGTAGTAATCATCTCCTCTTGTTGGTACCTTTCATTAATTGAAATGATAGAAATTAATCAGTCGTGTCTAATTTGCAGTTAATTCCTCTGTGTAAGTAAAAGCAACCCCACCCTCCATGCGATGCGATAACTGTACAATTTGTCTAAGCCAAACCCGGTTTTTTTTTTTATTGCAGGTGCTATTTCCCCCCTATCTTCGTCTCTCCCCCCCCCCACCCCCCGCGTGAAATTTATGCTATTTTTGACATGTCTAATCAGTTTTGCTGTTATTCTCTATGTTTCTTTGTAAAGCCTGTTGCTGCATTATGTTATCTGTAAATCGTGGTGATGTTCCAAACATGCCTCAGTATATAAAAATGCTTAAATAAATAAAATAAATAAATTTATAGCATTTTGATGAATCTAGGGGTCAGAGCCATCTCCACACAGAGAATAAAGGTGTCCCACATTACAGAGTCCTGCACCATACAGTAAGGTTCCCAGACCCGCTCATATCCCTCTGATCTGTCCTTAAGCGAATACAAGATCTTTTCTATCAAGGCTATTTCCGCCACAGTTCTTTTCCAATGTTGATCCAGCCTTATTGTGTTCCTGAGCTATTCTTGAGGCTGCAACAGGCCCAAATATGCTACAAGCATATATACATTAACTCTTCCCTTTTATCATAGAAAGATCTTCTGAATAGAACTATTGCGTCCGTCGCTGCTCGACACCCTCACTCCGCCCTCTTTACCTCTGTGGCGACTCCCTCCGGGTCTGATGGACGGCTGGCTGCCACGGCGTCTCCATGCCTTCTCCTTCCGGCGTCCCTGGACCGGCTCGATGTTGCAGATCCGCCATGTTGCCTGATGACCTAGGGCGCGTGCACACGCGCTCTGAATGAAGTACCAGCAAGGGCGCGAACCTCAGGGGCGTCCCCCTGAGATGACGTCATCCACTTCCAATATTTAAAGGTCTCTAATTCACCATCTAATCGCGTTAGCAAGGGGATTACTTCGGCTTTACTCCCAAGCTACTCTGCCTCCTCGGACTTACCAGAGGTACCCGCTCCTCGGGGGCCTCGCTCTTTTCTTTACTTTCAGATTACAGATGGGAACCGGTACTCGCTCTTCGAGGGCCCATGTTACTGGACATTCTGAAGATTCTCTACTGCCTGGAAGCTATCACTGCTACAAACAACTGTGAGTTACCATCGTTCTCTCAGAGCTTTCCCTGGAACCAGGTACTCACTCCTCGAGGGCCTAAACCTTTCCAGCTCCTGAGCTTCCTTGAGACCTTATGTGAGTTTTGTCATCTAGTTCTGTTCATGAACCTTGTCTACACTACCTACTCACTTTCTACAGTTCCTCAACAACTCAGCCATCCTGGATCGTGGTTCCAGTGCCTGAGGGACTACAGCCCTGCCGGGCATATCAGCTCACTACTGCCACCTCTGATGGTTTCCAAAACCTGTTTAATAAAAGAACTAATGTGTGTCTGTTTCCATACTCAAGCCTAGCCGGTGGTCCCTCTCGGGTTATCCTCCTGGGGGCTTGGTCATCTGCCACCGGCCCAGGGATTCATCACTACTATCTCAGATTCATAACAGTTTGCTAACTACCAGCATAGCGGAATATAACAGAATCTGAGACACTACAAGATAGCTGACTCCTCCTTCTTAGGAGCCATTCATTCAGATTGCTCCTCCCATCTACGCCCAGCTTTCTTAAAAGATATAACAGATTGCTAGTCCTCACGGAGCTTTCACAACAGATTGCTAACTCCGTACGGAGATTCACAACAGATTGCTAACTCCACAGTCTAACAGCAGATTTTTTACAAGAACCCCATATATTTTGCCAATCAACAGCAACAAATTCCAGGGAAAGATCAACATTCCACCTTGACATCAATATAGCTCTTGCTTCTATTGCTTTGGATTAAATACAAAGATAACAGTAAATTTGTAAACTAATTTTACCAGAAAAACCATCTTGTGAGAATTATTTCCAAACCATTTCTACTCCTTAATATATTTATATCACCCCTATATCTAAATATATCTCTGCATAATTGTAAAAATAGATAATGTGTATAGACTGATAGACTGAATTCTGCTACTAATTCTGTATATGATTTAAAGTTACTACCCCCTCCATATTTGTCCAAGAAACCAGAGTTCCTTCAGGGCCAGAGGAACCCACTGTGCAAGCCATGAACTTGCACATGGTGGTGGCCCAGAGGGAGTGGCTGTCCAGCACACATCAGCCCAAGGGTAAGAAGAGACCCACCACCAGTGCCAAAGAAGCAGCAGCCCCACTGGCCAAGCCCAACTCACCAGCGGCCAAAGAAAAAAAAAAAAGAGGACCTTCTGGCAACTGGCAGAGCCCATCCTGCTGGTAACCAAAGAGGAGGAGAGGCCCCATTGGCCAGTGGTGGAGCCTAACCTGCCTGTGGCCAAAGAAAGCCTTGCTGGCCGCCAAAAAGCACAACCCACCAGCAGTCAAAGAACAAAGAAGAAGAGGTCTCACTAGCAGAGCTCAAACCTCCCCCTCCCCTTCCTCATTGCCAAAAAGGAGAGGTCCTGCAGGCAGCTGAAGGAGAGGCCTCAGAGCTGCCAGCAAATCCCAACCCGCCAATGGCCAAAGAAAATGAAAGACCCGTCTGAGCTCTTCAGTCTACCTACTCGCAGCCAAAAAAGAGGACAGGTGTGTTTGTGTGTGTGGAGAAAGTTTACACACTCACCTTCCCCCACTAATCCACAACAATCTCAGGGTGACTGGAAATCAAAAGTTCTCAGGTATGGAAAGTGGGAATTTGTTTTTGTCCTTAATTAGCTTTAACCATTGGTTGTTGTTTAAGTCTGCTGTTTTGAAATATTTTATTAGCGTTTGAGAAATTAAAAAAATATATGTGTTTTTAATTATTGAATGTTATTCTATTCTTCAGCTGTCTGAAATATTTTTTTATTACAATGGTTTTACTATTAATGATTTATATTTCTTGATTTTATTGTTTGAATGAGGAATGTTAATGTTTCTATTTGTCATACAGCATATAGAGTCTGGCTTGTTGAGGTTTCCAGTAAAGTTTTTGCCAGCATATTTCTATTTATATTTCATGGTCTCTTTACTCTAAATTTGGTGTGCTCTCACCTCTGTCACATATGCAGGTGTTTTGTTAGTATGTAGTTCCTGTGTAGGGATCTATAGCAACTTGGCTTCTTTTATTTCCTAATAAGAGGTGTATTGATGTTTTAGGTCCTGGTGTAATTTTTGCAGAGTTGCCTATTGTTATTGATCACGCCACCAGGAGGGCAGAGTTAGCAATCTGTTATTGATCACGCTGCCAGGGGGGCGGAGTTAGCAATCTGTTGTTGATCACGCCGCCAGGGGAGCAGAGTTATCAATCTGTTATGAATCTGCTAAGGAGTAGCAATCTGTTATGGATCATCTCCTCCAGAGGGGAGGAGTGCGTAATCTGATAAATGCTGCTCCCTCAAGGGGAGGAGCTAGCAATCTGTAATATTCCGTAGGCGGGGGTCAATAATCTGTTGTGGGTTGGCTCCCACAGTGTGGCAGTCTGTATGATACCGCTCTAGTAGTGTAAGGAATAAACACTTAGTGGAAACTGGTGAATCCTTGGGCCGATGGCAGATGACAGCGCCTCCAGGAGGATATCCTGAGAGGAACCACCGGCTAGGCTGGAGTATGGAGACAAACACAGATAGTTCTTTATTAGACAGGAAGTAGAACCACCAGAGGTGGCAGAAGTGAGTTGATATGCCCAGCAGGGCTGAAGTCCCTCAGATACTGGAACTGCGATCTCTGGGTTGCTGAGCTGTAGAGAGAGACTAAAGGTAGTGAGTAGACAGGGTATGCTGGATACATAACCAGTAGTAGATGATACACTCACAATTGTAGATATCTGTAATGGCTTCTATGTAACAGAGAGTCTTCAGTATATTCAGGAACAGGAGCCGTAGGCGAGTACTGGTTCCTATATGCAGTCTGGAATAAGAACTCACAATATCTGAGTATGAGATGGCTTCTGGAATAGAAGAAAGTCTTTGGAGAGTTTTAGGAACATAGGCCCTCGTGGAGCGAGTACCGATTCCTATCTGCAATCTGTAATAGTAATGTACCAGATATAGGTATGCGATAGCTTCTGAGATAGAAGAGAGTCTGTGAAGGGTTTAAGGAACATGGGCCCTCGTGGAGCAGGTACCGGTTCCTATCTGCAATATGAAATAGTAACTCACGGGTGGGCGGTCCTGCACTAGCCGGCAGCGATCGCACCGCCGCGGTGCGATTGCTGCCGGTTTCACACCCAATAGCGCCACCATAGAAGGTGTAGTTATTGGGTGCGAAATAGGACACGAAAAGGCCCTTACCTTTTTGCTGGCGGTGCCATCTTCGCGGAGTTGGCCCCGGTGATGCCCTGACTTCTCCTCTTCCGGGGCCGACTCTGCCCCGATTTAGGTAGTACAGGTGTGCGCTACCTTCGCAAGCTATCACAGGCTTGCGCTGTTAGCGCAGGCCTGCGATAGCCTTGGAAAATAAGACCCTTAAAGTCTAAAACATCTTTCAATTGTGCCCTAAAAAAATGACATCGCATGCAATAAAAGTATAAAGGATAATAAAGTCCTACTGGCCACATTTAAAAAAATATAAAATCCGACTGGAAGCTATCACTGCTACAAACAACTGTGAGTTACCATCGTTCTCTCAGAGCTTTCCCTGGAACCAGGTACTCACTCCTCGAGGGCCTAAACCTTTCCAGCTCCTGAGCTTCCTTGAGACCTTATGTGAGTTTTGTCATCTAGTTCTGTTCATGAACCTTGTCTACACTACCTACTCACTTTCTACAGTTCCTCAACAACTCAGCCATCCTGGATCGTGGTTCCAGTGCCTGAGGGACTACAGCCCTGCCGGGCATATCAGCTCACTACTGCCACCTCTGATGGTTTCCAAAACCTGTTTAATAAAAGAACTAATGTGTGTCTGTTTCCATACTCAAGCCTAGCCGGTGGTCCCTCTCGGGTTATCCTCCTGGGGGCTTGGTCATCTGCCACCGGCCCAGGGATTCATCACTACTATCTCAGATTCATAACAGTTTGCTAACTACCAGCATAGCGGAATATAACAGAATCTGAGACACTACAAGATAGCTGACTCCTCCTTCTTAGGAGCCATTCATTCAGATTGCTCCTCCCATCTACGCCCAGCTTTCTTAAAAGATATAACAGATTGCTAGTCCTCACGGAGCTTTCACAACAGATTGCTAACTCCGTACGGAGATTCACAACAGATTGCTAACTCCACAGTCTAACAGCAGATTTTTTACAAGAACCCCATATATTTTGCCAATCAACAGCAACAAATTCCAGGGAAAGATCAACATTCCACCTTGACATCAATATAGCTCTTGCTTCTATTGCTTTGGATTAAATACAAAGATAACAGTAAATTTGTAAACTAATTTTACCAGAAAACCATCTTGTGAGAATTATTTCCAAACCATTTCTACTCCTTAATATATTTATATCACCCCTATATCTAAATATATCTCTGCATAATTGTAAAAATAGATAATGTGTATAGACTGATAGACTGAATTCTGCTACTAATTCTGTATATGATTTAAAGTTACTACCCCTCCATATTTGTCCAAGAAACCAGAGTTCCTTCAGGGCCAGAGGAACCCACTGTGCAAGCCATGAACTTGCACATGGTGGTGGCCCAGAGGGAGTGGCTGTCCAGCACACATCAGCCCAAGGGTAAGAAGAGACCCACCACCAGTGCCAAAGAAGCAGCAGCCCCACTGGCCAAGCCCAACTCACCAGCGGCCAAAGAAAAAAAAAAAGAGGACCTTCTGGCAACTGGCAGAGCCCATCCTGCTGGTAACCAAAGAGGAGGAGAGGCCCCATTGGCCAGTGGTGGAGCCTAACCTGCCTGTGGCCAAAGAAAGCCTTGCTGGCCGCCAAAAAGCACAACCCACCAGCAGTCAAAGAACAAAGAAGAAGAGGTCTCACTAGCAGAGCTCAAACCTCCCCCTCCCCTTCCTCATTGCCAAAAAGGAGAGGTCCTGCAGGCAGCTGAAGGAGAGGCCTCAGAGCTGCCAGCAAATCCCAACCCGCCAATGGCCAAAGAAAATGAAAGACCCGTCTGAGCTCTTCAGTCTACCTACTCGCAGCCAAAAAAGAGGACAGGTGTGTTTGTGTGTGTGGAGAAAGTTTACACACTCACCTTCCCCCACTAATCCACAACAATCTCAGGGTGACTGGAAATCAAAAGTTCTCAGGTATGGAAAGTGGGAATTTGTTTTTGTCCTTAATTAGCTTTAACCATTGGTTGTTGTTTAAGTCTGCTGTTTTGAAATATTTTATTAGCGTTTGAGAAATTAAAAAAATATATGTGTTTTTAATTATTGAATGTTATTCTATTCTTCAGCTGTCTGAAATATTTTTTTATTACAATGGTTTTACTATTAATGATTTATATTTCTTGATTTTATTGTTTGAATGAGGAATGTTAATGTTTCTATTTGTCATACAGCATATAGAGTCTGGCTTGTTGAGGTTTCCAGTAAAGTTTTTGCCAGCATATTTCTATTTATATTTCATGGTCTCTTTACTCTAAATTTGGTGTGCTCTCACCTCTGTCACATATGCAGGTGTTTTGTTAGTATGTAGTTCCTGTGTAGGGATCTATAGCAACTTGGCTTCTTTTATTTTCCTAATAAGAGGTGTATTGATGTTTTAGGTCCTGGTGTAATTTTTGCAGAGTTGCCTATTGTTATTGATCACGCCACCAGGAGGGCAGAGTTAGCAATCTGTTATTGATCACGCTGCCAGGGGGGCGGAGTTAGCAATCTGTTGTTGATCACGCCGCCAGGGGAGCAGAGTTATCAATCTGTTATGAATCTGCTAAGGAGTAGCAATCTGTTATGGATCATCTCCTCCAGAGGGGAGGAGTGCGTAATCTGATAAATGCTGCTCCCTCAAGGGGAGGAGCTAGCAATCTGTAATATTCCGTAGGCGGGGTCAATAATCTGTTGTGGGTTGGCTCCCACAGTGTGGCAGTCTGTATGATACCGCTCTAGTAGTGTAAGGAATAAACACTTAGTGGAAACTGGTGAATCCTTGGGCCGATGGCAGATGACAGCGCCTCCAGGAGGATATCCTGAGAGGAACCACCGGCTAGGCTGGAGTATGGAGACAAACACAGATAGTTCTTTATTAGACAGGAAGTAGAACCACCAGAGGTGGCAGAAGTGAGTTGATATGCCCAGCAGGGCTGAAGTCCCTCAGATACTGGAACTGCGATCTCTGGGTTGCTGAGCTGTAGAGAGAGACTAAAGGTAGTGAGTAGACAGGGTATGCTGGATACATAACCAGTAGTAGATGATACACTCACAATTGTAGATATCTGTAATGGCTTCTATGTAACAGAGAGTCTTCAGTATATTCAGGAACAGGAGCCGTAGGCGAGTACTGGTTCCTATATGCAGTCTGGAATAAGAACTCACAATATCTGAGTATGAGATGGCTTCTGGAATAGAAGAAAGTCTTTGGAGAGTTTTAGGAACATAGGCCCTCGTGGAGCGAGTACCGATTCCTATCTGCAATCTGTAATAGTAATGTACCAGATATAGGTATGCGATAGCTTCTGAGATAGAAGAGAGTCTGTGAAGGGTTTAAGGAACATGGGCCCTCGTGGAGCAGGTACCGGTTCCTATCTGCAATATGAAATAGTAACTCACGGGTGGGCGGTCCTGCACTAGCCGGCAGCGATCGCACCGCCGCGGTGCGATTGCTGCCGGTTTCACACCCAATAGCGCCACCATAGAAGGTGTAGTTATTGGGTGCGAAATAGGACACGAAAAGGCCCTTACCTTTTTGCTGGCGGTGCCATCTTCGCGGAGTTGGCCCCGGTGATGCCCTGACTTCTCCTCTTCCGGGGCCGACTCTGCCCCGATTTAGGTAGTACAGGTGTGCGCTACCTTCGCAAGCTATCGCAGGCTTGCGCTGTTAGCGCAGGCCTGCGATAGCCTTGGAAAATAAGACCCTTAAAGTCTAAAACATCTTTCAATTGTGCCCTAAAAAAATGACATCGCATGCAATAAAAGTATAAAGGATAATAAAGTCCTACTGGCCACATTTAAAAAAATATAAAATCCGACTGACCACATTTAAAAAAATAAGATTAATTAATATTCATCAAAAAATAGCAGCACATTCATTAAAAGTATAAAAGATCCTACTGACCACATTTAAAAACAAAAAACAAAAATAATCAATATTTGTTGACTACTTAAAAAGAATTGTGGGTCCCTAGGGCACAAATGAAAGATGTTTTATACTTTAAATGGACAAGATATGGAGTATATAGACAAATAGATTTTAAAGATTACATCCCGTTGTTTTACTGTTTTTTCACTAAATAAAAATGACTGAAATTAAGTATAAATGAGATATAATCCGTACCCTATAAAATTGCGAGATTCACAGTATATATTATAATATGCCATATATTAATTTTCTTTACACATCTTACAATGATAGAATTTCTGGTGCCAACAAACAGCAACATTCTTGATCCAAATAAGACTCCATTTTGGGAGAATGCAAGAGATTGCATCTCATTTACTCCAAAGGTAAATTTACTGATCCTTCTATGGTTCAAAATAAATAAGATTTACAACATTTTATGAGTGAGACTTTCATCATATATAAATTTTGCTTTTTTATAACCTTTACATTAATAGAATTTTTGGTGTTTACAAACAGGTGCGTCTTTTTATATAAAAAGGATTCTGTCTTGAGATAATTGCAAGACAATGCATTATATTCATTCTAAAGGCAAATCCACCTACTATTTATAAGACTTATATTATGTGATTAGCTTAAATAGAGACCAATAGACATGAACCTTTTTTGTAGTATATCCTTAATATTTTTTACTTTTTCAATGATTATGATTTCTATTTTTAATTTTTACTTTTAATTAAATAGATACTAGCTGGAAAAAGACAACGAGCCTTGAATCTATAAGTATATAACAGAAAGGTAATGTGAAATATATCTTCCCTGTTCTTTGGCTTATCTGTTCTCCTACAATACTTATATGATAAATTTTTGGGTTGTTCTATTATTTGCATTTGTAATACATTTGATATTTTATTGTAGAGCCCCTGATGCAGCGATAAGGCGAAACTTTGGCCGGAGTTGGGCATTTTCATTATTTAATAAAATATTTCCAAGGCATCGGTCTAGCTTTTGATCTCTTCACTTCGTAAAATATCCTGGGCCACCATTCAAGGTTTCTGACCAGGACATGTCTTCCACACAGAATTTACATTGTTTGGGGATTTTTGTCACTAATTCTTGAATTTTTCTTTCATAATTTACATGTCGGGAGCAGGATTTTGTCGACAGATTTGAATTTTTCAAGTGCATAATCAATTCCCTTGCATGAAAGACATACCCATCAGCCCTGAGGCTTTGTACTGGGGTTCAAATATTTAGAAACTTCAAAATTCAAAGAATGTACTTTTAGGTATATTTTAGGAGTATATTATTACAATTTTCCATGGAACAGAGCACCAGATAACCACCCCTCCTTGCCCACTGCTGGCACTAGGTTGAAATGTCCTAGATATGCTCACCATTCTGATCACCTTGCTCTAATCTTTCTGCACCTCTAAGTGATATTCAGACATAAAGTTATTGTTAGGAAAGGAGCCATTAAAATCCACAGGGCTTTGGTCGGGAAAAGATGCATGAGGTGGGCAAAGTTGTCACTTTTTCAGTAAAACGTATGGAGGAGTTAAACTGAGGCTATCTAGAATGTTAAACATTTCACTGATTTATATTTCTTAAATGCTAGTCTTTCTGTTCTCACCATTTCTGCTACCTTCTTAGAGAAACATTTTGGTCTGGTTTTTTCCCACTTCCCTTCACAAACCAGCCTTATGCAGAGACTTGCCTTCTCTGCGTTCTTCCCCCTTTATTGCTGCTCACAGTTCCTCTATACCTTTCAGATCCTGGATTCCTAATAAGGGCTTCATCAACATAAGAACATAAGAAATCGCCATGCTAGATCAGACCAAGGGTCCATCAAGCCCAGCATCCTGTTTCCAACAAAGGCCAAACCAGACCACAAGAACCTGGCAATTACCCAAACACTAAGAAGATCCCATGCTACTGATGCAATTAATAGCAGTGGCTATTCCCTAACTAAACTTGATTAATAGCAGTTAATGGACTTCTCCTCCAAGAACTTATCTAAACTTTTTTTGAACCCACTTACACTAACTGCACTAACCACATCCTCTAGCAACAAATTCCAGAGCTTAATTGTGCATTGAGTGAAAAAGAATTTTCTCCAATTAATCTTAAATGTGCTACTTGCAAACTTCATGGAATGCCCCCTAGACTTTCTATTATCCGAAAGTGTAAATAACCGATTCACATCTACTTGTTCAAGGCCTCTCATGATCTTAAAGACCTCTATCATATCCCCCCTCAGCCGTCTCTTCTCCAAGCTGAACAGCCCTAACCCCTTCAGCATTTCCTCATAGGGGAGCTGTTCCATACCCTTTATCACTTTGGTTGCCCTTCTCTGTACCTTCTTCATCGCAACTATATCTTTTTTGAGATGCGGCGAACAGAATGTACACAGTATTCAAGGTGCGGTCTCACCATGGAGCGATACAGAGGCATTATGTCATTTTCTGTTTTATTAACCATTCCCTTCTGTTACGCGTGCCACCCGCGGCAACCCCGCTGTGCGGCCTTCTCACCTTTCCAGACAGATTCCAGCTGCTGGCTCCTCCTCATTGGTGTTGGTGGGCCGACAGCTCCGACCTCGGTTTCTCTTCAGTGCCTCCGGCCCTGCCACACTACCCAGTGTTGCTAGCCAAGGTGGCCCGCGGAGAGATGCCACCATCAGCACCACACCCCTTCCTAGGTGTGCACGCATCACTGATTCTTTTAAAGGGCCTGCGGCGGGAACCTGGCCGCAGACCCAGATGCTGACGTCAGACTCTTCAGCGTATATAAGCTCAGGCCTCATTCCATAGCGTTGCCTTTGCATAAGGTCTCCTCGTACTCGTTGCTATTCCTGATTCGTCTCATCGTTGTATTCCTGTCTTCTTGGTTCCCGATTCCTGTTCTCCTAGTTCCTGTTCGTCTATGTGTTGGATTGACTCTCTGGATTTGACCACCGCTATGCCTGACTATTCTTCAGCCTCTCTCCAGCCCCAGACCTCCGCTCCACTGACTACTCTTCAGCTTCTCTGCAGCCCCGAACCTCCGTTATGCCTGACCATGCCTGCCTTCTTCGTGCCTTTGCCACTGCTTTGCTTGACTACGTCTACCTTCTCCATACCTTGACTACCACCTGGATTGACTACGCCTGACTTCTCGGTGCCCTGACCCTTGCTTTGCACGAATACACTATAGACTTTCCTGAGTCCAGAGTTCTAAGTTGCTTGCCACAACTTTCACTCACCACCGGCTCCGAACCTAGCCTGTCAGTGACGCCTCTCCTCGCCTATCCTCTGGATGTGGACTTTCTAGGCTTAGGCCTTCCTTTGTTTGGGTGCCTCCAGTCCTCCATTGTTCCTTTGGCACCTGAGCCTCTGTACCAAATACTGTTCAGGATAGAACTACACCATCTACAGACTGCTGTCTCAGGGTTGAACTGCTATTCATCTCTAGCTAACCTCGAGGCCCATCTAAGTCCTGCTGGCCCCGACGCCCAAAGGCTCAACCCGAGGGGAACGAGGGCTGGTATAGGTGAAGCTCCAGCGGCCTCTAGCTTCAGCCCATTCCACCTGCTGACAGTGGGGACTCGTAGTCCCTTGCCTTCAGGTGTGTCAACCCCACCTCAGCCCAAGGGTTCACCTCCAGCGCAACACCTTCCTAATAATTCCTAACATTCTGTTTGCTTTTTTGACTGCTGCAGCACACTGAGCCGACAATTTTAAAGTATTATCCACTATGATGCCTAGATCTTTTTCCTGGGTGGTAGCTCCTAATATGGACCTAACATCATGTAACTACAGCAAGGGTTATTTTTCCCTATATGCAACACCTTGCACTTGTCCACATTAAATTTCATCTGCCATTTGGATGCCCAATCTTCCAGTCTTGTAAGGTCCTCCTGTAATGTATCACAATCTGCTTGTGATTTAACTACTCTGAATAATTTTGTATCATCTGCAAATTTGATAACCTCACTCGTTGTATTCCTTTCTAGATCATTTACAAATATATTGAAAAGCACTGGTCCAAATACAGATCCCTGAGGCACTCCACTGTTAACCCTTTTCCACTGAGAAAATTGACCATTTAATCCTACTCTCTGTTTCCTGTCTTTTAACCAGTTTGTAATCCATGAAAGGACATCGCCTCCTATCCCATGACTTTTTAATTTTCATAGAAGCCTCTCATGAGGGACTTTGTCAAATGCCTTCTGAAAATCCAAATACACTACATTTACCGGTTCACCTTTATCCACAGGTTTATTAACCCCTTCAAAAAAATGAAGCAGATTTGCTAGGCAACACTTCCCTTGGGTAAATCCATGTTGACTGTGTTCCATTAAACCATGTCTTTCTATATGCTCTATGATTTTGATCTTTAGAATAGTTTCCAATATGTTTCCTGGCACTGAAGTCAGGCTCACTAGTCTATAGTTTCTCGGATCGCCCCTAGAGCAATCCGGGAAACTATTTCAAATTTAATATAATAAAAAATATACATGACAGAGAAATTATGTTAATTCACACATCATTCCATAATAAGAAAAAGTGAATAAACAGAACTTTAAAGGAAAAACATGTCACTTTAGACAAGAAACAGGAGTTACAAGAACAGGAAAAACTAGGAAGGAAATTCTTATTTTAAGTCTATCCTTCTGAAGCTTAAGACCCCAGTTCTACTATGGGTCAGTTCGGGTCAGAATCTAATATTGAAACAAACCAGATCACTATACCCTAAATTTTCCCCTTCTATGAGGTCAGTCAATCACACACACTACATTTCAGTACTAGATCTAGCATAGCCTTCCTCCAGGTGAGCTCTTATTTATCACTAGCTCATCCAGTTCCCTGCAGGGCATACATGACTTCTCCACTTATAGCTGGATGCCATAACAGGAAGGCACCAATCCAGATCTGGAAGACTGAAGTTGCCTACAAGCAGAACCTCCCTTTGTACACCATCCTTAGGATGTTTTTCATAGCAGAATCCACCATTCTTCCCTCTGCATATTACTCCCATGTACATAAAAATCATCTTTTTTTTTTTATTTTTTTTTAAAGGGCAAGCCACAGTAATTTAGTTTCTCTTTGTGTTTTATATTGCTAACATAGAATGAACTACACCTCCCCTCTATTCTGTTTCTATCTTCTAAAGAGATTATACCCAGGGTTGCTCACATCCCAATTCTGATTTCTATTACACCAAGACTGTAACCAGACACAAGCCTACTTCTACTATTATGATCTCTTCTAGATCTGTGATTTTGATGACAAGACTTCAAGCATTTGCACATATGCATCCCCAAGATACTGTGCCACCTCCCTTTCTTGATTTTCTTTTATTCTCTTGTTTTTCCTTAATTGTTTTTGTTAGCTATTTCTCCTCTACCTCTGATTGCTGTCGCACAGATTTTATTGCATAATTGATTTGGAGTTTTTACTCCTTCATGGCCTACTAGGTATACCTCAACTAGTTTTTTGGGGGTTGTGCAGTCAAAATGATTTACATTTTTTTAAATATTTTGTTTGGGGGGGGGGGTTTTGTTGTTTCATTTCATTTAAATAAAAGGGATTTAAATTCTGGAGGACCTTTCACAATCACCCCCCTCCTGCCCACTGTTTAAAATACAATGTGTTGGGTCCAAGATCCCCCTTTCAGCCCTTAAAAAAAAAAATCTGTTGGGTGGGGGCTAGCGAGACAAACCAGGACTCAATCTTTGTAAAAGAAGGTGGATCTGAGAACCTCTGTGGCTCCAAGCATCCCATTGCCAAGCCAGAAGTAGGATTCTTCTTTACCTTCTTCCCGCTCAGGGGACGATGCAGTAAGATACACGGTAAGATGGGCGCTCGTAATGAACGGCCATTTTCCTAATGCGCACACAGCCACATCTCATGGGCGCCCGATGCAATATGTAAATGAGCTGCTGCGTTAAAAAGGATGCGCTTGTGAAGAATTGTGGGTCCCTGGTGCTCAAATGCATTGGGCGCTCAGGAGTCATGGCTATTTGCTAACAATAGCAACGGGTGCTCAATACAAGCATCCATTTTATCCCAATATACAAGCACAATATACACGCCTAGAATGTGTATATTGTGTATACTGTGCACCCAGAACATTTTTTTTAGATCACATCATTACACTATTCCTTTAATCTGAACACTGCAAGCATTAGATATAAATATTGCAATGATACCTAGAAGGAGGAACCACAGAGAACAGTGGGTTTCGCATTTCTCATGAGCCCTTGACTGACGGAATGACAACACCAGTTCCGGAGCTGGAGTTAAATTAGCTGCGTTAAAAAGTGTGTGTTGGGCACCCAGCGAATTACTTTATCAGGGGGGATTAGGTAATAGCCTCATTTACATGGAATCTACATGTGATGAGTGCTATTGGCTACATGTTTTGGACTCTCTAATCACCTAATTGAATCGGGTGCTAGCCTAGCGTGTCCAAAACACGTGTCCAACCGTGCATAAACCCGTGCACACTTTATTGCATTGACCTGTCAGTGACTAGTGTTGAAGAGCCAGTGTATCTAGCATAACATAGCATTGCTTTCACAGAGGTGCAATGTTATTAGTTTAGCCAGCTGCTAGCATGGCGTTATTTTGAGAATAGCGCAATGCTACACTAGTTATCCAATGAAGCTAAAGTTGCATTTGTCATACCAATGCTAGGATGCCGAGTAGGAAGCTGCCACTACTGTAGCTGCATTTTCTGGCCAATGAGAAGTGCTGAGTATGCACCTTGTGAGTGGGAGAGGGAGCAGAGTGGAGGAAACTAAAAGGAAAACAAACTCCATTGCTTTTATGGTATTAATTATATCTGTCTCCCATTGGCACGGTTACTTTTGGAAAATACATTGTGTTAGTATTCAGTGCTTATATAGCCTGCACTGAGCTACTATTCCAGCTGCTGCAGCTGTGGCTCTAGTATTTACCTGCAGTTCTTTCCCCTCTGCTGCTGGAGGATGTTCTTGATTCCTGTTCCAGCTGCTGCAGCTCCACTTCCAGTGTTTATCTGCACCCCTGCCCTCTCTTGATGGTATAATTGACTGGTGGTAGGTGCAGGGCTGATAGAGGCTTTCTGCAAGTGGTAGGGCATCATCGAAGGGATGTACTAAAGAGGGTTGGGTCCCTTTTGAGAGTTCCTTTGGGAGCAATCAGCTGTGTTAGGTAATGTAATTTCTATTGTTGTAGCTGGGGGCAGGAACTGATTTTGGGTACTTGCCTCTCCCCTTAGTGAGAAAGGGGATTGGGGTTGGACAATGTGTCAGGATGGGGTGTTTTTTTTTTGTATTTGTTGATATTTTGTAATATTTGATATGTTGCGGTTTTATTGTATTTTGATTATGTTGTGAACTGCTCTGTGCTTCTCTTTTGAAGAAGGGTGATATTTAAATATAAATTATATTGTATATCTAATTAAGAACTGAAATTAGGTTAAGGCTTACAGCATCTTGAGGAGATGAAGTCACAGAGAGGAAGAATCCCTAAGTAAGAAGTCTTATTGGAAACGCTGCCGCTGGGTGCTTATACTTTTTATTATGTGCCTCCCAGCTGGAAATGAATGAGAAATGTACCAAAAGCACAGAGAATTCGGGGGGAAGATGTAGACAGTCTGAAAGCTTATGGGAAAGTAAAGACTTCTGGCAACAGAATTCTGGCACTGATAGAAAACAAAATACATGAATGGGGTAACCAAGAGAGCTAGAAAGCTTTGTGAAAGCATTCTTCAAACCGAAGAGTCCACAGGAAGGTCTGAGTTGCTGAAGGAGGGTGGGTGAAGCAGGAGCCTCAGCAGATACAGCTGTATATCCGCCAAAGGCCATGGAGAAGTGAAACTGCAAGAGACAGGGTAAAACGGTGCTGTGGAGTGGTTTGTGTTTGCAGAAAAATCAGCCCTACAGATTTTGCAGGCAGCTTTCTCAGCTCTTTCCAAAGTTTCTGGGAAAGTGCAACCAGTCTAAATAAGCTAAGTGCACTGGACATGACGCTGTTGATGGTTAGGAAAAAGGAAGCCTCACACAATTGCTTAAGAAACAAGAAGTTGGGTTAAGTGCCAACTGGCTTGCACTGGTGGACCTAATAACATGGAGACATTTGATTGTAACTTTCTCATAAAAGTTACTATATCTATATATTTTATATGAATTATATAGTAAAAAGAGATGGCTGTAACCAGTATGCACTTATTATTAAAAGAAGAGGGCCATATAGAAAAGTGGCAAATGGGCAAGTTATGCTGTTACCGTTAGCCGGATAAGTTGTCAGGCATATTCAGTGAGATGAATGCCTCACTGCATATACTCACCTAAAGTAGGTTTGCATGTAGCCGGCTAGGTTTGAAAGTTATCAGAGTACCTACACTTGGATAACTTAACTTCAATGGATATATTAAAACAATTTCCTTTGCTTCACTCTTGGCCTCTGGCTCGCTCACAGTCTAGGACACCCTCGTTTCAACATGAATCATCACATCCTCTACCACTTTAAATCTACATACAGAGCATCAGTGCTGACCTCTACAGCTAAAACACAAGTTTGGAAGCACAATCCCTTGGATTGGCTGCTGCTGCTGCTGCATACATTTCTTTCTGTTGCTGACAGTGTTAACATCAGTCACTATGACCAGCCTTATTCGTGAGCCACAGCCCCATTTTCTGTGCTGTTGAAAGGGTCAGATTTGGCTCAGAGACAAGACAGCTCTAAAGTGTGTCATTCTGGGCCCCGCAGACTAGACTGACACACTGCACAGTTTAAGAATTTGTCAAAATTGCAATGCTCTACAAGTCTGTGCAGCTCAGCCTTATAAGTGGCAATACTCTCATTAACACCTTGATTCTGCTGGTGAAACTGAAACCTTTGCACTATGACAGATGGCATGGGTGAGAAACTGCCCTTTACTGATGCTATGATCTCTTCATACGTTTTAGGCTAGGGAGACCATCAAATACACAATGGCTTATGTTTTTCCCCCATACATATTCAAGAGAACAGCCCGTTTCTGTTGAGGGATTTCAGTCATTTGCTTTCAAATAGAATGACTCTCTCTTCATAACAGACCCAGGTGTAGGGCTGTCCCATGTTAAGTTCCTGAATGTGACCAACAGTGGCCATAACTGCAGGTGAAAGTCTTGCTTTAATTTCAAAGCTCAGCCCAGCCCATCTGAGTGCTGGCTGATCATACTAGACTTGCTGATCAAGAACTGCACACTGCAGCAAGATCCCATCCTCATCGCCAAAAAATGAGTCCAGGGTATTAGTGGAACGAGCAGATTTTAACCAGCTTTACTTTGTATACCAGTTCCTATCTAGGTGGGAGCTGCATAACAGGAAAAGATTTAAAAAAAAAAAAAAAAAAAGGGAGGTACAAGAACCAAGAGAGTATCTAACACAGAATCTGAACAGTCCATATGACTGCTTATACTGTATAGCAGACAGATAATAGGAAAAAGGATATCTGCCTCATGGCATGCAGCTGGTTATTCTCATGAGATTTTTATGTTGGATTTGTAACCCTCAGGTAGATAGTCCTGGATAGCGCCAAGAGGCACACACCTCAATTCAGATTTTAAAGACTCAGTTCTCAAAAAGGTATAAATTCAGTCTGAGTGTCAGGAATTCCCTGTGGGAGGAAGATTAACTTTTGTATTGTTTAGCTCTTAAACTGCCCTGATAATCCTTTGTAAACAGTACTGCTAATAAGAGTAGACAGCAGCAACAATAAAGCAGGAAGCTAATCTGGTTTCCAACTCAGTTATACTGATAGTCCATTAGATGGTTGTAAAGTGCTTTTCAGCTCATTGATGGTAAAGTCCAATTGATTTACAATTAGAAATCTAAACAAATTTGTGACCTTCTAATTCTAGCAAATGTCTACAGTTTGAATAAAGCCAATTCCTTTAGTAATTTCTTTCTTTCTCCAGTCCAATTAGTGACTTTAGAGTTGATCTTCCCATTGTGAAATGGATATAAATTTGATCCAAAATACTTAACAAAATGAAAAGTCCCAGTTTTCATACCTCTTTAGTCGTCTTCCTTATTCCCCTTTCTCCTGGCAGTACCAAGTTGGTACCTTCCTCCTATCCTGTCACCTGGGTCAGTAGGAAAATACTGGTGAATAATACTCCCAAACTCCTTCTTCCTGGTAATGGATGTGAATCCATTTCTCCTTGATAATACAGCTGCTCTTTGGGCTCTTTTTAAGTGAAAGACACCACTTCCTCTAGAGAACACAGAAACTGAGTCCCTGGGCCTTAGTGCACTTTGTGAACACAAAAAAGAAACATTTTACTTAACTGGGGAAACCTAGCAAGAAACCGGAAGGGTGGAAAAACTTCCTCCTCTCACATAAGGTCTCCAAAACCTGGAGAAAATGAAGGGTAAGGCTTCAATTCTTTTCCTAGGGCTCTGTCCACAAGAACCCCAGCATCCTTTTCCCAGCACAAACAGAAGGGCAACTCAGGATAATCTAAGAATCCACATGCTAAGATGGTGGCAGGGGTTTATAAACTAGTAGAGCATACCATGTGAATCTCCCACATGGGGGAGCCAAACCCACAACTATTGCTAACTACATAACTTTACTCCCCTTCCAAGGTATTGGCTCAATCCTTCTAGTAGTGAATCCTTTGGATTTGCTTTTTTGTGTGTGGGGGGTGGGGGGATTTCCCCCTTTTTTTGAGTAAATATCTTTATTGGCAGATTAATACCAGAAGAGAGAAATGAACAGAACAGTGCCAGTTGTCCACACTTATCAAATAAAACTCCAATATAAGATTCCTTCTCTTCTTACAACTGTTCACACAATAGTTCTCATGTCTTCCCCTCCCCTCCCACATACTCATCCATATTATAATGCATATTATTATTACCACTCTCTGTAGTCTTATCTTACATAACCTGCATAACAGTCTTCTCACATACAATACAAGGCAATAAGTAATTAAGTATTCCCCATAAAAGTCAAACTCCATGTCTCACAGTTCACAAAAGAAAAAAAGATACACACCAGCATTAGAAATCTCCTCCATTAAAATTTCTCCCTGATATCCTCTTGTAACCCTTTCAAAAATGGGCCCCCACACTTTAAAGAAGGTGTGATTGGATTTCTGAGGCTGAGATATCCAGGACTTATAATCCAATGTAAGTAGGCCTACCATTTCTGAATGCTAAAACACCATCGTTGGAGGATCTGTAGTAAGCCACTTCGTCAACAGGCACTTAACTATTGCCAAATCCTTATTAACTAGCTGTAAACTCCCGGGCCTCCCACATATATCCATTAGCTCTACACCTATGATACACAGCAATGCCCTACAGGGGATAGTGATCAATAAAATTGCATTCAATGTGGAAATGACATTTTTCCAGAAGGTGGCCACCAGGGGGAAATCCCACAGACAATGTATAAATGTAGCATTCAGAGAGGTACATTTAAAGCAATTAGACACCATTATATCGATCTGGAATGCTCGCATGGGAGAGAACACCAGCCTATGCAAAATCCGTAAATGTCTATCTCGCAAAGTAGCAGAGATAAAGTCTTTATATGCACTAAGAGCCTTCCAGGTCATCTGCAGCTAGCAGATGTTCTCTCTGGTCCTCCTCCCATTTAGCTGCTAGCTTGTCCATGATGGTATGTTGAACAAATTTTGAAAATATCTGTACATCTGTGATAATTTGTACCTCTTAGTATGATATATACACAGCAATTTCTGAAAAGCACTAGATGTAAAAGGTACACCTGATTGGGATAAGATTAACTGTAGATAACTCCATAACTGTTTGTAGGCCAAAAAATCTTGCTGTTGAAGTCCATGTGATTGCTGACATGTCACAAACTGATGCATCTTACACTGTTGAGCATTAATGAAAAAACTCAAAGTATCAATACCTTTTTTTAATACTAGGAAGCATCTAGGTTGCCGACCTGGCATGAAATCAGGAATCCAGAGACAATTCCCATGACAGACCTAAATGTTGCCGCAGCCCTCTCCACGCATGACGCATACTACTTACTAAAAGATTAGAGTGCACACAAACAGGTAACTTTCCTGCCCGTGCATGTAACAAAAAAACGTAAATCTACCGGGTCAACAAGATGCTCCACGCTATCAGCATAAACATTGGAGTTCACAATCCGATTTCCTAAGGCCCTCATCATGCACCCCAAATTATAATATCTGAAATTAGAAAAACCCCATCCACCCTCAGCTATAGTTACAGTCAATTTGGAAAAAGCCATGCATGCTTGCTTCCCCCGCCAGATAAAGGCAGCACATATTCTCTGTAATGTCTGGAGATCATCCTTTTTCAGCATTATTGGTAATATTTGCAAGATGTATAGTAATTTGGGAAGCAGCATCATTTTGAGTAAAGCAAAAATACCAAGTATATTCAATGGTAAAGCCATCCAAGTAGCTGTTTTATTTTTAAGAGTGGTAACTATCAGGATTACATTACTATTATACCATTTCCTCAAGTCACGGTAGATGTAAACACCCAAATATTTTAGCTGATGTTGAGCCCATTGTAAACAGAATTCGTCCCATGAATTCTGTTACGGTTCTGGGCCGTGCCCCGGGACCTACACTCACCACGCAGCCGGTCCGGCCGCAGGAACGCCTTCCTTCCGGCCTCCCAGGCTGGAGATGCGGCCCTCCGTGGCGTTCTTCCTGCATGGGAGACGCCGGCGCCATTCCGTGGATGGCCCCGCCCCTTAGGTGCATGCACTGTGAACCAAAAGAATGAAACTATGATATGTTTTATTCGTGGGGGATCACCATGCATTTTGTGAACCCATGAATCAAATGAACAGGGACTTATGTGTTGCAGATTGCACATTCATTGAAAATGAATGCACATCCCTAATATGTCCCATTTTCATGGTATCTGGCATTTCCCAGCTATCAACCATAGCTTGAAACAGGTGTTTTAATAGCTCCACTATACCCAGGTTGAGTGACTTATAGAAAAGCACCCTGGAGTCTTCAATGGCTTAAGTTTCACTACAGTTGTTTGAATTTCCACATCATTAATGGGAAATTCCACTTGTCAATCCATCAGAGTCAGCAAAGGGATCTCATGCAAGTAACTGGCTCGTGCAGCATGATCAGTGTTTTCTTTAGAATATAGGGAATGATAATCTCTAAAAATTCTCCCAATCCCCTCCGAGGAAGTGACTAGATCTCCTTGGATGTCTTTCTAGGCAGTAATAAAGGAGGACTCTGATCCGGGCTTAACTAACCGGGCCAGTAGTCTACCAACTTTGTTGCCATGCACATACAATTTGTGCTTGAGAACAGTCAGAGATGACAACGCCCTCTGATGCAATTTGTCATTGAGAAAATTCTGGAAAGACCAAAAAGCTTGCCTGTCAACATCCAAATTCAAATGTATAAACATTGTTTTAGCTTTTTTTTTTTTTTTTTAACTATAGTGGTCAACTCCAAAATGTCTTGGTCAAGCTCCTTTTTTCCCGAAACAGTGTACCCAATTATTTCACCTCGCAAAACCGCTTTGGCAGATTCCCAGAACAATATAGGTTGAGATCTATGCTATTGTTCCATGCATAGTCCCGCCATTTTTCCCTAAAGAAACCCTGAAAAGTTTTGTCTTTAAACAGCCATGCTGGCATTTTCCAGGAATGTCTCACAATCCAAAGCAACTTCGAGAACATGCAGCACCTAGAAGGAGAACATAATTAGGTAGAGCACTGAAAATTACAAAGGCCTAGGATGAACACAGCCTTTGAATGCCTCTGACTTCTATCATCTGATCCTTTGAATCATCCCACCTGACAAACCCGCAGAAGCAGCAGCAGAAGTTGCAGCCCCAATCCTAAATGAATGTGTCCCAAATTTCCCCGCATCTAAACCCAAGGACAGCAAACTGGACCGCAGCACCATCTGAAATTGTTATTTTGCCAGAGGACAAAGATCTGCGTGGACCAAAAACTGAACCTTACCAGGAGCATGCAACTGAGCATATGTTATCATATTAGCTACTGGGCAAGTGCGCAAATCTGGAACCGCCCTTAATGTAACTGAGAGCCCCTTTCCTGCTTGATCAGTTTTTGATTTTGAAATGAACAGCAAGGCGGTGAGGGATAACATCACATCCGCTCTAGCAAACCAGTAGATTCAGCCCCTTTTGGAGCCCTGACTACTAATTCGCTAACCCTGAAAGCTCCAAAAAATGCCAACACAAAAGCCACCCTAAAGAGGCAACATTCATAAGGAGATGTGCAAATGCCAGGCAAAATATCCCATAGTCTCAACAGGATATCGTGCGTAATAGGCAAGCGCCCGTCCCCCATACGAGTGGAATCTCTGGATCACCCAACCAACAACCACCGAATCATAAAATGGCCAGTTGGAAAACCCCATCCATAAACCTTCAAAAAAAAGAGGAAAAATTGTATAACTGTTTATTTATGGAAACTTTAGAGCAACCTTCCTCTCTGGCCTTTTCCATAAATTGCAATAACAAGATATCCAAAACAGGCCCCTAAGTCCACCCCATAGAGGAAAGGAATCACCTTATGGGCGCCTGTCACGTAACCATTCCAAGTGGCCAGTTAGTGATGCTCACAGCAGCTTCCAGGAACCAAATTTCCAAAGGAAAGGAGGTGCCGAAGCTCCAGTTGAATCCACTTTCAGAGCAAGCTTCTGAAACAGCTCCCACTTGGAACGAGAAAGAGAATCAGCCACACGATTAGCGAAACCTGGCACAGGACGAGCCCAAATGGTCACATTCAAATACATACAACGAAAAACAAGCTTACGCAGCAATTCTGAGATCATCAAGCACTTTGCCGATTTTTATTAATGACCTGACTCGCCCAGATTATCACACAAAAAGAGGACTCTCTCTCTCAAACATGAACCCCACAAACACATCGCAACCACAATTGGGAAAAGTTCTAAAAAGGTAATGTTTCTGGTGGCGCCTGACACACGCCAATCCTCAGGCCAAGGCTCAGCGCACCAACCACCCTGAAAATAGTCACCAAAACAGAAAGAACCTGTGGCATCTGTGTACAGCTCTAAGTCACTGTTAGATATTGAGCCGGACTGCCAAAAGGAACTTCCGTTGAACTTGGACAAGAATTCATCCCAAATAAACAAATCCTCACGCATTCTGGAGGTAATGCGGATGTGATGATGGCTCTTGGATACGCCCCCCATCGCAAAGGATAACCTACGCAGGAATACTCTACCCATCGGAATTACTCTGCAAGGATTGCAATTGCTGCAAAGTTAGCTTTGCTTTGTTCGAAGCTTCTTTTACTAAGGTCCGCAAGGCTTCAACCTTAGCCTCAGGCAAACGGGAAATCATATCGACAGAATCCAATTCAATACCTAAAAATGTCAATCAAGTACACGGGCCCTCAGTTTTCTCGTGTACCAATGGAATACAAAGCATTTGGCAATGGTCTTGAAAACTTTGAAGCAGATTGCTACACCGATCTAAACAAGCTGCACCTACAAGTAAAAAATCATCTAAATAATTAACAACATTCCTCGATGCAGAAACTTGCTCCACTACCCAATGAACAAATGTATTGAAGGTTTCAAAGTATGTACAAGCTATGGAGCAACTCATAGGCATGCATGTCGAAGTAATAAGAGCCAATGAAACGAAAACTGATTATAAATGGAAACTGTCTGGATGTATTGGCAACAACCTGAAAGCGGACTCTATGTCCACTTTAGCCAACAGGGCACCCTGTCCAACTCGCCTGATCAATTGCACCGCCGAATCAAAAGAAGCATAATGAACCACACATAACTCTTGAGGAATGAAATCGTTAACAGATTGACCTACTGGAAAATAAAGATTATAAATTCATCTGTTCTTTCCCGGTTCCTTTTTAGGAATAATGGACAATGGTGAAAGCACTACATTTTTGAAGGGCAGGCCATGAAAAGGCCCAGTTATTCTCCCTAAATCAATTTCTTCTTGTAACTTTACTGACACTACATGAACCATCTTTTTAACTGAAGGACAATTTATGCCACCCCCCCATCGTGACTGACTCCGCACAAGGAATATGAAAACCCGCATCAAAATCCTTATACAATATAATTGCAGCTTCCAATCGAGTGTTAGCATTAAGCCAAGGCAGCAGCGCAGCTAACCAAATAGGAGTGGATGCTCGGGCAAATACGTCACTTAGCAGAACTTTTTGCGAGGGGAATGTTGACCACTCCCACTCCAGATTGTTTAACGCACTTAGATGCTGGGTGACTAGCTCCGCAATTGGTGCAGTCATGCTTAAACTTACAGTCTGGGAATAAGCATGATGAACGGTTGAAGCGCCAGCACAGGTCACTGATGGCCTGACCGACTCTACCCGCGTTGCTGGATGTGGGCCATGTGCGAAAGGGCTGTGTAATTAAATTAGAGCCTCCTGATGCTCCAGATGGAAAAGCAGATACCTTGCTGTTCATTTGTGTCAGCCACAAATCCACATCTTGCGTACCCCAAGACATAAATTTGTTTTCTTCTATTCGATCCCAAAAATGTTCGTCATAGTTAAGCCATGACCAACCTTCATACTCCTTACTGGCAGCCAGAATAGCATCAGCATAAGCTAGTAAGGCCCCATATTGAGACGGGTCTCTATGACCAATAGCATTCATTAAGCGAAGAAAAGAACAAATCCAGATGTGAATGTTCCTTGACACTTTCCTTTGAGTCCCCAGGAAGTGATCTGCGCTGTCTTTCTTCTTCCTCTTTTCTCTTTCCTCTACAACCCTCCAAAAGTTGAAAGATGTCGATGTACTTCCAACGACGAATCTTCTTCTGGAGGGCGCAAGGCACATCTTCCCACATCTCAGAAAATGTCACCAGCACCAGCGCACCTCTGTCCCTCCTAGCTACCTTGGAACCTTTGTTGGCTAAAGAGGAGTCACTCAAAGAACTGACTGAAGAAGACTATGAAGAGGAAGAAGACTCAGAGGAGTTTACATGATCTCGCTTCCGTTTATGCTTGGATTTATTTTTCTTCTTGCCCCCCTGGCAACTCTTGTGACTTAGGAATGGACATCGAAGGATCTTGCACCGGCAGTTCTGCTGTCTGACTCCCTAAACCTGCCAAAGGCTCCCCCTGACTAGCCTCCGTCCCCACCCTGTGAACCTTCATGTCTATAGACTCACCATGCTGAAGAGAAGATGACGAGGCCGGGTTTGCATTGGGGTTACAAGAGTCCACGCTGCGAGGCACCTGAGCCACCGGGTCACTTCGCCATTGTTCTTGTTGCAAGGTTCCAGGCTGATCAACTGCACCACGCGGCAAAACAACCTGCAAAGGAACAAAACGCACCGCAGGTGAAGACCTGACAAATCCTGTCTCAGCCATCCTGGGATCCTCACCATAATTGTTCCACATAGGGACTCTGCAGGGGCATCTCGCCAACCAATGGGACTGGAACTGCCAGTAGGGAAAAAACTTGCTTCAGGACCCATGAACCAAGGGAAAGGCAGGCCCCCTGGATATCCACTGCTCTGTCCAGGAGATCTACCCTGAGCGCTGGACCCAGAGCACTGTTGAACAGCTGCTGCCCCAGGAGACAACCACTGGGAACTAGAGGGTTCCGCATTAATCCTCGAATTGTGTAACTGCCTTCCCCAAAAGGAGTTCTACTCCGGCACCCCAGATGGATCCATGTAGCTAAGTCTCCCCTCCCCTGACCAAGTACCAGCCCCGGTACACTGCAGGCTCGCCCAGTCTGACCCCCAGATACTAGGCCCTGCAGCCTGATCAAGACCTCCTTCAGCTGCACAGCCCATTGGATGAATAGGCCAAGAAGATAAGCCTGCAGCATTCTGGACAGCAGCCAGAGCAGGTTGCTGAGAAGCAGTGGCAGCTCCCGCGCTAACAGGCACTGCGCTAGGTCCCACCCCACCACCACCACCACAAAGGACCTGGGACCTGCTACTCCTCCTCCTCCGGCCCTGATAGTAGCCAAAATGGCACGCCTGCGCAATCGGCTTCTCAGGGCCCGACTCCCCGACGCTCCCTGCCCCAGCAGAAGTTCACCCGCTAATGAGGACTCAGCTCACAACTCCTGTCCTCCCACCATTCGTGACAGCCCGCTCTGCTGGACACTCACCGCAGGTAGCTCAGCAGTCACAGTGGCTTCCCCAACCAGCCCAATAGCAAAAGGACCGCCCTTTAACGTGGCTTCGGCCTCCTCTCCCGCAACTGCAGCCTCCTCTGAATCCATGCTCAATCAACTGGGGAGCAGCGCGAACACAGACTGGTCAGTGAACACTGGAAATGCCATAGGAGAAGTGGCCACTGCAGCAAAGAGGCACAGCAGAAAGCCTGTGAGGGAGTCAGTTGGACTGTTAGATGATCGAGGGGTTAAAGGGGCACTTAGAGAAGATAAGGCCATCGCGGAAAGATTAAATGATTTCTTTGCTTCAGTGTTTACTGAAGAGGATGTTGGGGAGGTACCTGTACTAGAGAAGGTTTTCATGGGTAATGATTCAGATGGACTGATCCAAATCACGGTGAACCTAAAAGATGTGGTAGGCCTGATTGACAAACTGAAGAGTAGTAAATCACCTGGACCGGATGGTATACACTCCAGAGTTCTGAAGGAACGTAAAAATGAAATTTCAGATCTATTAGTAAAAATTTGTAACCTATTATTAAAATCATCCATTGTACCTGAAGACTAGAGGATAGCTAATGTAATCCCAATATTTAAAAAGGGCTCCAGGGGCAATCCGGGAAACTACAGACCGGTTAGCCTGACTTCAGTGCCAGGAAAAATAGTGGAAAGTGTTCTAAACATCAAAATCACAGAACATATAGAAAGACATGGTTTAATGGAACAAAGTCAGCATGGCTTTACCCAAGGCAAGTCTTGCCTCACAAATCTGCTTCACTTTTTTGAAGGAGTTAATAAACATGTGGATAAAGGTAAACCTGTAGATGTAGTGTACTTGGATTTTCAGAAGGCGTTTGACAAAGTTCCTCATGTGAGGCTTCTAGGAAAAGTAAAAAGTTATGGGATAGGTGGTGATGTCCTCTCTTAGATTACAAACTGGCTAAAAGACAGGAAACAGAGTAGGATTAAATGACAATGTTCTCAGTGGAAGGGAATGGGCAGTGGAGTGCCTCAGGGACCTGTATTGGAACCCATACTTTTCAATATATCTATAAATGATCTGGAAAGAAATAAGACGAGTGAGGTAATCAAATTTGCAGATGATACAAAATTGTTCAGAGTAGTTAAATCACAAGCAGATTGTGATAAATTGCAGGAAGACCTTGTGAGACTGGAAAATTGGGCATCGAAATGGCAGATGAAATTTAATGTGCAAGGTGATGCATATAGAGAAAAATAACCCATGCTATAGTTACACAATGTTAGGTTCCATATTAGGTGCTACCATCCAAGAAAGAGATCTAGGCGTCATGGTGGATAACACATTGAAATTGTCGGTTCAGTGTACTGCGGCAGTCAAAAAAGCAAACAGAATGTTGGGAATTATTAGAAAGGGAATGGTGAATAAAACAGAAAATGTCATAATGTCTCTGTATCGCTTCATGGTGACACCGCACCTTGAATACTGTGCACAATTCTGGTTGCCGCACCTCAAAAAAAGATATAGTTGCAATGGAGAAGGTACAGAGAAGGGCGACCAAAATGATAAGGGGAATGGAACAGCTCTCCTATGAAGAAAGACGAAAGAGGTTAGGACTTTTCAGCTTGGAGAAGAGAAGGCTGAGGAGGGATATGATAGAGGTGTTTAAAATCATGAGAGGTCTAGAACAAGTAGATGTGAATCGGTTATTTACTCTTTCAGATAATAGAAAGACTAGGGAGCACTCCATGAAGTTAGAATGTGGCACATTTAAAACTAATCGGAGAAAGTTCTTTTTCACTCAATGCACAATTAAACTCTGGAATTTGTTGCCAAAGGTTGTGGTTAGTGCAGTTAGTATAGCTGTGTTTAAAAAAGGATTGGATAAGTTCTTGGAGGAAAAGTCCATTACCTGCTATTAATTAATTTGACTTAGAAAATAGCCACTGCTATTACTAGCAACAGTAACATGGGATAGACTTAGTTTTTGGGTACTTGCCAGGTTCTTAAGGCCTGGATTGGCCACTGTTGGAAACAAGATGCTGGGCTTGATGGACTCTTGGTCTGACCCAGTATGGCATGTTCTTATGTTGCCATATTGGATCAGACAAAGGGTCAATCAAGCCCAGCATCCTGTTTTCAACAGTGGCCAATCCAGGTTACAAGTACCTGGCAAGTACCCAAATATTAAGTAGATCCCATGCTACTGATGCCAGTAATAGCAGTGGCTATTCCCTGAGTCAACTTGATTAATAGCAGTTAATGACCTCCTCCTCCAAGAAATTATCCAAACCTTTTTTAAATCCAGCTACACTGAGGGGGTCATTTTCAAAGGAGTTACGCATGTAAATGTGACATACTATCGTAGCAATTTTCAAAAGCTATTTACTCGAGTAAAGTGCACTTACTTGAGTAAATCCTATGGACAATTCAATGGCATATATTGTAGCAATTTTGAAAAGCCCACTTACTTGAGTAAAGTGTATTTACTCGAGCAAAAACCAGTTTTGCTCGAGTAAATGCTTTTTAAAATCTACCCCTAACTGCACTAACCAACAAATTCCAGAGCTTAACTGTGCATTGAGTGAAAAAGAATTCTCTCAGATTTGGGGGTTTTTTTTGTAATTAACATTTTGTTTTTTGTTTTTTTAGAAGTGAACAAATCCAATAAACAAAATGTGCATACAACTTCACAGTGTTTTCGTCATATGTCTTGCACAAAACAGATATTACAAAAATATAATGATGGTAAAAAGGCTATAAAATTTGTAACCAGCTACTTGGAATGCTCTCCAACAGAAACAGATAGTATCACGTTATACATCAAAGAGCGCCAAAAATAGGAATTAAAAAAATAAAACTGTAAAAGGGTAACAACCTCAAGAAGCTTAAGGGTGGCAATAGGGGAACAGGTGCAAATCTAAATGATAATCCAGTAACCATAGACCTCAAGTGCCCGACGAATGATGAGTTTGAAACCATTGTGCTAAAGGTTCACAAGACTTCTGAAAAGTAGGGAGGCAATTGTGTCTAACGGCTGTACGGTGTGCTAAGTGGTAACATCAATACAGATGATGTACAACCTTCGCAACTGAGGGTAGCTCAGGTTGCCACCAATGTAAAGCTAGTTCCATTCTTGCTGCTATGTAAATTTGCTGACATAAACACTACATTTTTATTTAAACCAGGTGTGGGAATGCCTAGTAAGACATAGCGCGGATCTCTGAGTACCGTTAAGCCAATAGACTGGAGTACCCATTGACAAAGCTGATCCCAAAATAAAACAACCTTCCTACATTGCAACCATAATGAAAACGGTACCAGTGTGACCACATTTCTTCCAACAATGATCAGACACAGAAGTGTACATACGGAGTAATTTTTCAGGGGTTACATACCAATGATATTTTTTTTTTTTTTTTTTAATTTATTTGCTTTTATATACCGACATTCATTGGGGTATATCACATCGGTTTACATATTAACTCAGAGAATAATAAGACTAAGGTGTCTTATTATTGTTACATTGTAACAGTAAGAAACTCAAGAACTTATTACATTGTAACAGTAAGAATATAGGGAACAGTTTGGAACTTAAGTGTGGTACGTGAGCATACTGTAAGGCTTTATAGCATACTAACGTTAACATATAAAAGTTTGTAACAGTTCTCTAGTAAGGAAGCAGAAACCGAGCACTTTCTAGCACTAGAATAAACTATATCCCATTCATTAATACTCAAAGGATCTCCCAGATCTTTATCCCAGGCCTCAATATGTTTCAGTGTTTCAGGCAACAGACTATTCAAAATTTAGAGAACAAAAATGAAAAATTTTGCAATAATCTAGATAAAAGTGCACGTCAGATTTTGCATTCTTTGTCCAATAACAAGGACCTCATAGCATGCGGACCTCAAAGCAAGCGGACAAAGGTGGGTCCATCTTTCTGATGGATAGGACAGATTATAATCAGGAGATCACACGGCAAATTGAAGATAAAACGACGTATCTTAGATTACCAGGTATTCCCTCCATCCAATTACAGAAGAGCATTAAACATCCCACTGACAGAGGCAAAGAAGAAAGTTTTTTTTAAACTAATAAGGAGTACAATTTTTTGAATACCAAACAACCCAGGGTCCCCACAATATGGGGCGGATTTTAAAAGCCCTGCGCGCGCGTAAATCCTTCCGGATTTACGCGCGCAGGGCACTCGCGCGCCGGCGCACCTATTTTGCATAGGCCGCCGGTGCGCGTAAAGCCCCAGGACGCGCGTAAGTCCCAGGGCTTTCTAAAGGGGCATGTTGGGGGCGTGTCGGGGGCGTGGCCGGAGTGATGCTTTGATCAATATTGAAAAATATCTGAACAGTCTGGGTCTGAAGACCCAGACCGCACCGAGTGCCCAGTGAGTTCATTCTCAATCTAGCAACCATTGCTTTAAAGAAAACGTTTTTCATATTTCAACAAAAATATTACCAACAAATTTCCGGTACAGCAATGGGAGCAACAATGGCTCACCATTGCCAACTTATTCATGTCCGAATTTGAAGCTGAATGGATTGACAATTCTCCCTTTTTGCAAAATATTTTCTTTTATAAAAGATACATCGATGACACCTTTATTATATGGAGTGGCAGTGAGAAGGAATTATCATTTGCACAGTGGTTCAATACCTGTGATAAGATACAGTTTGTAATGCATCATGATTTTCGAGAAATATCATTTCTGGACGTTTTGTCAGAAAAAACAGATTCAGGTGAAATAAACACGAAGGTATTCAAAAACGTCACCAACTGAAATACTATGCTTCATTATGATAGCTCACATTCATCTCCATTAAAAAATAGTTTGCCCTTTTCACAATTTTTAAGGTACAAACGAAATTGTTCCAACAATGACATTTATAAACAACAATCTGTCAAATTAATGCAAGATTTCAAACAAAGGGGCTATCCTTCAAAATGCATCAAGAATGCATTCAAACGGGCATTATACTATGACAGGGAAGCTCTATTAACTCCACAACAAAAGAAAGAACAGCAAGATATAATCATATGTGTAACTAAATATTCTCCCTCTTCACGCAAAATCATTAAATGCATGCTATTGGTTTCTGATTAAGATGATTCCCGGCATGGAAAATCTAGAATTTAGAGTGGCTTTCTCCAGAGGGAAAAACTTGAAAGAAATTTTGAGCCCCATGCTATTGCCAGATAAAATTGAAAAGATCAGCACTTTAGAAGGCAATGTTTTGAAAGGACATTATAAATGCGGTCATTGTAAAATCCGTAGCCAGACAGAGTTGAAGGAATATCATTGTCCTCGCACCAAATACACTTATAAATTCAATTTTTTCACCACTTGCCAAACTGACTTTGTGATCTATATAACTTACCCATGCAGCAAGATCTACATGGGTCAAACCACAAGATCACTCAAAATCCATATTGGAGAACAAGAGTTGTATCAAAAACAAGAGAGAAACCGCGCCTATAGTAACGCATTGTATCTCCGCAAATCATAAATTGGGAAGATTTGCGTTGGTTTGCCATCGATCATATTAAATCTGACCTGAGAGGAGGTGATAGAGAAAAGTTATATCGGAGAGAGCAACAATGGATTTTTAAATTACATTCTGAAGAACCTCTTGGTGTTAATAGCAAGATCGAGTGGAATAGTTTGATTCACTGAGCTTCATAAATCATTGTGTTTGATAGAACTAAAACGTAATATAGAGAGAGGCATTTAAATTGTCACGTCATCATTACATCATGATTTTCTATTGGTTACATTGCAAGTAAGTTTGTGATTTAAATTCAGCCATGTTTTTGTATTAAAACTTAGCCTGACTCTTGAAATGGAAAGTCCACACAGTAACTGAGTATTACCGACCACAATATATGATTAACTTAGAGAATCCTAATTTGAGGACATTTATAATTTGTTTGTCTTTACACCACAGGGTCCGCCCTGAACCAGCGTTTGAGCGAAATGTTAACGTTGGCCCAACAATAAATTTTGGTTGTTGCAAGCAAGCATTCATGAACAGAGAAAAAAAAAAAAAGAATATCAAGTTGTGAGATAAGTGCTTCTTGCTTTCATTCATGTCGGGTCATATCACTGTTACAACATATGAGGTTTTTCCCAAAGTTATAAGATATAATGGGCTACTAAGTTGCAATACTGGTTGTTACCAGATTGCCAAGATTTCGGAGTTGTATGTGAAACTTTGAGAGAGCTGGTTTTTTGAAAGCTGACTTTAAAAAGATTGAATTGCTCCTCTACTTTCACTTACAGCATTTGTTTTTTTGAGAAAGCTGGTTTTTGAAAACTCATTTCAAACAGAAAGCAATAATTGAACTGCTTCTCTATCATCATCTATAATAATCGTTCCATGAAAGAAAATTTTAGTCAATAAGTCAAAAAATACAAAGAAAGGGATAAGACCGGTGATTGCAACAATTGGCTGGTAAATTTCTGCATCATCAGATTTTGTGCCAATACTGAGGTCTTCCTTTCATCAAAATTGCATGATTTTTGATATAATTTAAAAATTAAAAAATAAACATTTTTTTTTAATTTTCAATAAAGAATGCATTATTTTAAAAGTCATTAATTGATATATCTCTGATAAAATCTTTGATGTACATTTGATTCTGTCAACTAGCGAGTAATTGTGGTGCTGGAAGGAAGACATCATCAGGAGGGGCCTCCGAGGAGTACCCACCACTAGCCCTTTAAATTTAATGCAGTCTGTGCACACACGCCCTAAGGAAGGTAGGGCACAGATGTCTTGGCGGCATCCTGCCACATAGGAGAGTGGCCAGCTGGAGTGGAGTGGTGCGGCGTGGCTTCCAGTCGCATTCTAAGGAGGAATTGACATCAGCGCCTAGCAGGAGTCCAGAGGCAGGCGTGGTGGGCGGCCACATCTTTTAAATTTAAATTTTTATTTACATTTGTTTTTTATTTAGTTATGTAAACCGTTTTGATTAAACACTGTTTGTAAAGACGGTATACCAACACTTTTAAATAAAAATAAATAAATAAATCTTGCTGGGGAGGCAAGGCGTTGGGAGGCCACAAGAACTGACCCGGATTGGAGGTAAGAGCAGCGGGCTTCGGGACGGGCCTGCGGTCCACCAAACATGCAACAGATGAGAATAGGGGTCTGGGGTGAAAACAAGATTGCTGGCAATGAGATCTGGGTTGAGAGCGAGACTACTGAGGATGGGGAGAAGGGAGTGTAGAGTGACACTACTGGAGACAGGGGGAGGTGGGTAAGTGAGACTATTGGAGACAGAGCTTGGAAGGGGGAGAGAGGGTTGAGATAGAGAGAGAGAGATCTGGAGAGGATATCCTGAAAGCCAGACCAGCTTGCCGCTCTTAAGGATCAGAATTGCCTATCTCCTATTTAAAACTTGGCACACCACTTCAGAAAGATTGGCTACTCCTTACATATTTGAGGTGTAACTACTCTCACATTTTTTGGCATTTGCATCCAAACTACTCCAAATTTTCAAGATGTCGGGGGGGAGGGGGGGCTAAGGATCATGAGGGGGTATTTGGGGGGTTAATCCACATAATCCATGAATACATGCAGGTAATTATGCCACCTAATATCATTTTAGTTTTATATCAGATCTATACCAAATTATCAGGAGATTTCAGCGGGCAAAGAGGAGTCAGATGTGAGTATTTTATTTTTCTGGATCCATGTGACTGCATGCGCATAAGTGGGTGTGCAATCCAGAAGGTAGGCTCCATTAGCTCTGTGTATTAAAGGAGCCCACATGGGAGGGTGCAATATTGGACCTAGTGCTTACCAATGGGGTCAATGTTTCTGATGTTGTAGTGGATGAGCATCTGGGATCCAATGATCACCAGATGGTATGGCTCGGTATTAGAATACAGGAGATGAAGTTTCATTCAAAAACAAGGGTCCTGGACATCAAGAAAATTAACTTGTTAAAATGGGAGAGTATCTCAAGGAGTTATCAGCTAGATAGGAAAAACTAGAAGCAGTAGAAGATTAGTGGTCAAAATAAAAAGGAGATACAAGATCAACTAGCCTTTTTTGTTAGGAAAAAGAAAAAAGGAAAAAAAAAGAGGCCACTATTGTTTTCTAAAGCAGTAACTGAAAAGGTAAGAGAGATAAGGTTAGCGTTCATCAACTACAGGAGATTGCAGAAAGAAGATGACAGATGACAATATCTGGAAAAAAACAATCAGGAATGCAAAAATTCAACCGAAAGATAAAGAATAGAAAATACAGTAAAATGGGGATGTGGCAAGACTTTTTTTTTTTTTTTTTTAAGATATTCAGCCCCATGAGGATGTATTTGTGTGAAGTTTCGAGAGGGCATGGACAATGAATGCTACTGAAGTTCTATATTATCTCCCAATTGTCTAATAAGGGGAGGCACTCACAATCTTTAGCAGTCCACTATTACAAGGAATAAAAAAAAAATAATAAAGGAAACCAGAAGAAACTGTCTGCAGGTGCTAAAAGACTTGTTTCACTGCAGCAATTGTACTTTTTCAGAACCAAATGCTTCAGGGTAAGATCTAAGGAGCATGAAAGCCCCTCCCTTCCTGAGACTGACATAATCCAGGAGGTTCCATATCTTGAGTCAAGGAATGGGAGCTCTACAGAGATCCAGGAAGCAGAATCAACGGGAGCAGAGCCAATGAGAGAAAAAGGCACCTTGTGTTTGTTTTAACCCTGGTTTTGTGTGTGCCCTTAAGTTCCAGAGGCAAGCTGAAGCCAGAGGCTGAAGGAGAGTGCTGGGTCTCATGTAAGAGAGGAAATAAAGAAAGGACAGTGTCCCTGAGGGAAGAATCCAGGGAGAAAGTTCTGGCTGAGGACAGCGAAGCTGGCTGGTTTCCAGAGCCCTGCAAGTGCCGAAGAGGAAGAAACAGAGAAGGAACCGTGTTTGAATAGCAACTGCAGATAGCAGTTCCAGGCTGCTGAGAGGATTTCCCCTCCTCCCCTTTTCACAGCAACAAGGAGCCCAGGTGTTAAGACAAAAGGTTGCTAAGGTCTCTGGATGCAGGAGCTGGATGTCTGAGTCCTCCTCCATACAATACAGTTGAGATAAGAAATCCTGAAAAAAAAACCCCACTCAGGAGTAGTGCACACAGAGGGTCCCTTCTGTCTGTGAGCCTGCCTTATAATTTCTATACAGCCACAGTAACTGTTTAGACTGGCTCTTCAGTTAAATTTCCAGAGACATGCTGTTGGTTGTCCCAAATTGAGTCTAAATCAGATCAGGTGTACAAGGACCCACTACAGGGCTGGCGGGGGTTCTAGCTCATCTGGGAAAGTTGAGTATATGTGGAACTGGAGCTTTTCCACAAGGAAAGTCAACCCATACCAAAATACAGAAGTACTCTTGAGGTGGTGGTTAACAACATCCTGCACCAAAATACACACACTTTTTTTTTTCTGTTTGCTCATTTGGTGAGTGCACACTTATTGGACTGGAAACTGTGACAGGGAAGGGTATAATTCTTTTTAGGAGCCAAGGTGTAATGTTACCATTAACTGCTATTAATCAAGTTGGCTTAGGGAATAGCCTCCACTATTACTGGCATCAGTAGCATGGGATAGACTTAGTTTCTGGGTACTTGCCAGGTTCTTCTGGCCTGGATTGGCCACTGTTGGAAACAGGATGCTGGGCTTGATGGACCCTTAGTCTGACCCAGCATGGCAATTTCTTATATTCTTACCCTAAGGGCTTTGCAGTATAATTTGGTATCTTTCATAAGGTGTAACCCAAGCAGGCATGTTCATAGTTGTTCGTAATGATTTGTATTGTTTATTGCCAGTGCTGACTTAGCATCACATAGCTACAGCGCCATTACCAGATAAATTGTATCTAACTGCACTTTGTTGTTTTTTTCTTTCCTCTACTAGTATGTTTGCACCTATTCCTGCCTTATCAGTAATGTTTCTTTGTGTTACTCCCAAGTTGATAGTAAAAGCATTAAGTGGAGTTGTGATTTTATTTGCTGTATCCTGTTCAGAGGACTGGGTTACAAGTCACAGGAACCCAGAAAAAAAAAAGTATCAGAGGCATTGGGATTATCTATCCCAGAGTTGCTAATGCAACCCGCAATCCTCCACTCTGTCCTCCCAGACCCCGCGTGCAAGTGGGGGTTATTTTTCTTGTGCAGCCCTCTCACTTGGCACTAAGTTCACATGCACTGAGAAGGGCATTACACTAGTGACAGAAAGAAATACAAAAAAGTGTCATTGTGTGAGTGAGGTGAAGAGGAGGAATATGTGGAAGCTGATGAGGAAAAATCTAAAATTGCTTAATAAATACGTTTGGTGTTCACCGTGGAAGGGCCAGGACAAGACCGCTTAAAATGAAAACAAGATTGGGAGTGAGTTAAACCTCAATTTTCAGAAATGTGTTCATGAGAAGCTAACTAAATGTAAAGTGATGGGGCCAGATGGGATGTACTGGAGGGTATTAAGGGAACTTAGAGACGTCCTGGCAGCTCTGCTGGCTGACCTATTCAATGCTTTTTTTTTTTAACGAGGAGTAGTTCAAGGACTGGAGACTGGTGAATGTGGTTCCTATTCATAAAAGTGGAAGTAAGGAGGATGCTGGGAACGACAGGGCAGCTAATCTGATGTTTGTGGTGAACAAATTAATGGAATCACTGCTAAAACAGAGGATAGTGCAGTTTCTGGAAACCAATGGATTGAAAGATGCAAGGTAGCATGGTTTTACTAGAAGTAGGTCTTGCCAGATGAATCACATCAATTTATTTGGTTGAGTGATCCAGAGTTGGATCAGGGGAGAGTACTAGATATAGTGCACATTCATTTCAATAAAGTCTTTGACAGCAGCTTATAAAGTGAGCACCCTTGGTATGGGCCCTAGAGTGACTGATTAGGTTAAAAACAGGTTAAGTGGAAGGCGACAAAGTGTAGAGGTAACTGGCATTCACACCAAGAAGGGGGATGCTACTAGCAGTGAGCCTCAAGGATCCGTCCTTTTCAACATTTTCGTGAACCACATTGCAGAAGGATTGTCACAAAATGTTTGTCTTTCTGCTGATACCGAAATCTGCAATAGGGTAGTCAACTATGAAGGTATGGAAAATATGAGGAGGGTTCTAGCAAAACTTGATAAATGGTCCAGGGCCTGGCAGCTAAGATTTAATGCTAACAAATACAGACTTGTGTATTTAGGCTGTAAAAACTCACGGGGTGAAATTATTCTAAGCACCAAAGAAGAGTGTGTTCTCGGGGTGATGGTATCTGAAGGTGACTAAACAGGTAGTTACAGTGATAGCAAAAGCTAGAAAGATACTTGGCTGCATAGGGAAAGGAATGGTCAGCAGAAAAAGGGAGGTGATACTGCCCCTGTAGGTCCCTGGTGAGATCTCTTTTGGAATACTGTGTACAGTTCTGGAGCTTGCATCTACAAACTGATATAAACCAGCTGGAGTCTGTGCATAAGGTGGCTATTAAAATGATCAGTGGTCTTCATTTTAAAGCATATGGGGAAAGACTTAAGGATCTAAACATATAAACCTTAGAGGAAAGTTAGGAAAGGGGAGATATGAGAGAGATTGAAATACTTCCAAGGTTTCCATGCACAGGTGAGCTTCTTTCAATGGAAAGGTGTCTCTTGAATCAAGGGTCATGTGATGATGGTGAAAAGGGATAGACTCAGGAGTAATCTTAGGAAATATTTATTTTCAGAGAGAGAAATAATCTACTAAGGAATACGAAAAGTGAGGTAATCAAATTTGCAGATACAAAATTATTCAGAGTAGTTAAATCACAAGCAGATTGTGATAAAATTGCAGAGGGACCGTTAGAGACTGGAAGATTGGGCATCCAAATGGCAGATGAAATTTAAGGAGGACAAGTGCAAGGTGATGCATATACAGGGAAAAATAACCTATGTTGTAGTTACACGATGGTAGGTTCCATATCAGGAGCTATCACCCAGGAAAAAGATCTAGGCATCATAGTGGATAATACTTTAAAATCGTCGGCTCAGTGTGCTGCAGCAGTCAAAAAAGCAAACAGAATGTTAGGAATTATTAGGAAGGGAATGGTTAATAGAACGGAAAATGTCATAATGCCTCTGTATCAATCCATGGTGAGACCACATCTCAAGTACAGTGTGAAATTCTGGTCGCCGCATCTCAAAAAAGATATAATTGCAATGGAGAAGGTACAGAGAAGGGCAACCAAAATGATAAAGGGGATGGAACAGCTCCCCTATGAGGAAAGACTAAAGAGGTTAGGACTTTTCAGCTTGGAGAAGAGACGACTGAGGGGGGATATGATAGAGGTGTTTAAAATCATGAGAGGTCTAGAACGGGTAGATGTGAATCAGTTATTTACTCTTTCGGATAATAGCAGGACTAGGGAGAGGGGGGGGGGGGCACTCCATGAATTAGCAAGTAGCACATTTAAAACTAATCCGGAGAAAATTCTTTCACTCAACGCACAATTAAACTCTGGCAGCAAATTCCAGAGGATATGATTAGTGCAGTTAGTGTTGCTGGCTTTAAAAAAGGATTGGATAAGTTCTTGGAAGAGAAGGTCATTACCTGCTATTAATCAAGTTGATTTAGGAAATAGCCACTGCTATTACTGCCATCAGTAGCATGGGATCTACTTAGTTTTTGGGTACTTGCCAGGTTCTTATGACCTGGATTGGCCACTGTTGGAAACAGGATGCTGGGCTTGATGGACCCTTGGTCTGACCCAGTATGGCATGTTCTTATGTTCTTATGTGGTGGATGCATGGAATGGCCCCCTCCCTTCTATAGCCAAATACCTCCTGATGGAACAAAAGTCCCCTAAAAAACAGATTTCCCCCCACCCCCACCCCAGTATAACATCCCTCAGAAGATCCCTCCCTCCTCCCAATACAGACTGCTCCTATAGCCCAACCTTTTGTGTAAAAATGTTGCCCCTCATTTGTCTTCCCCTAGTGCCTGGATTCTCTCCTATCCCCTGGCAGCCCTAATCACAGCTGCCCCCCTGGCTCCAAATTTCAGCCCGACTCCCTTCCCCTTTGACTTGCGGATTCTTAATGTAGCTCAGCTTTTAATTGGTAAGGATTACCTTTCTTATGATATTTTTTTTACAGATGCTGGACTATAATTAATTGAATAATACCTCAATACTACTGGCTGATGCAGGATTGCACACATGCTCCCTTTCCCTTTTTAATAGGAACAAGGCTTCCAGATACAAGTTTCTTCTGTCCTCAGCCACCTCCTAGATCATGACTTGCCATTACTAGCCTTTGGAGACTCCTGACAATGGAGGTTTGGGGGAGCTTTTTTTTTTTTTTCTTAGAGATTATGTGAAATTCTAAAAGTTTGTGATATTTGCATTTTATTAGCAGCTTCTGCATTTGATGAGAGCTGGCCCCTGGTGTAATAAGGTTTGCTTGGCTGCTTGCACGTTTTTGTCTGCATTTTACTCCAGCTGCAACAAGTTTAGCGTGCAGAAATTGTGGACAAATAAGCCCTCTTCCATGCAAATCCCATCTTAATCAAGGCATGAACCTTACTCCCCAATGCAGAGAGGTACATAGGCTTAACTCAGTTTCTCAACGCAGGAATAAAGCAAACTTCCTGGAGCCAATGTTATTCTACGGGGCTGAACCTGGAGGTTATGATACGGGGGTCCTGTACATGGGATTTATGTGCATAAATGATTTTTTTTTGTTTGTTTTTTGCCTGCTAAGCATGTCTGTGTGCACATTTTTGGGTTGCAACCCTTTTTTTTTTCCTTTCAGCTCTAGCTGCACTAGCTTACTGCATCGGGAGTTAACTCCCCCAGAGTAAAGAAAATGTGTGCTGAAGTTCAGCGCATATTTTTCACTTGCGTCTTAAGAGTAGCAGTGCTAAGCCCAGCTTCCACTCCTGAAATTGCTAATTGTTTATGCCAGTACAACAGCAGTACTAAATGTGGTCAGGACCATCCTGTTGATTCCCCAAGAGAGACTGCTATTACTGGGATTAGTATTATCCATGCATTTCATATTAGGGCAGATAAGGTCAGCATCTGGTGTCTGAACAACAGACCAAACAGCACAGATCCTTCTGCATACCCGCTGTTATCCCTAAAGGTTATTCATCTGCATTTAAAAAACGTTTTCCTGCCCCAGTCCTATAAAGTATTTATTAATCCTTTTTTCTCTGGTATGATTCACTTTGTTATAGCAAAACAAAGGAAGAGACGTGTGCACAATGACCTCATGTGGCAGAATCTATGCATGACCATCACTTTAATTTTCCTATGCCTCTCACTGAGATCTTTCAATTTTGTACAGGAATAAAAGGTAAACATATAACACCCCTCCCCCAAATAATTTATGTAGATATGGTGATACTTTTTTTATTGACTAGTTTAATACATTTTTTGATAATTTGCGGGAGCTAATACTCTTCCTCAGGCCAGAACAGAATGAGCAAAAGCCATCAATATTTCTGTGCTTTCAGGTAGACTAACACAGTAGCCATGCCACTGCATCTTCCAGTCTTGCAGTATATATAGAAAACTAACAAGCAGAGCTTTGCCAGAGTTGATTTTTGTCTAATACTTCTTTTAAGGTAGCATTCTTTTTAGTGGCAGGATGGTCTAGTGGTTAGAGCAATGGGCTGAAAGCTAAGGGAGGCAGGGTTTAAATCCTGCTTCAGCCACTGCCTCTCCTTATGACCTTGGGCAAGTCACTTTGAGGGAAAATTCCCAAAGCCATTTGCCCTGGTAAATTGACTGTCTGAAAATTGCTCAGCCTTCACCCAGAAGAAAAACTAAAGTAGGTGCAGAGAAAGGGTTAAGGAAGGGAAGGTAACATTGTGCCTAGGTTTGCATTTGCAAAAAAAACCTCTGCACATAGGTTTAAAGTGAAGATCGAGCCGCTGACAGAGCGGGTACAAATCTGTGTGGGCACTTTTTCCTTGGGCAATTTTGAAAGGAAAAGTACAGTGCACTTTCCTTCTGAGAACTGCTGCAAAATCTGAAGGGAAAAGTAGGCATGGACTTTGCAACAATCAATATCATTTTGGAAATGACTCCTTTAGCTCCCGTTGCCTCAACCTCCAACTTACAGGCCCATACTTTAGTAATCACGGGAGAGCGGGCGTTCCGTGTCAAGCGCCCGCACGCCCAGGCACCGCTCCTGGGCATGTGATTCTCTATTTAAATGATGTGGCACGCTAATAAGGAGGCAATAGGGACAATAGTACATCCCTAGTGCCTCCTTATTAGTGGTAGAGCTGGCTGTCAGCGGACCGAGAACAGACACTCTTATTTTACCAGCGTCAGTTTTTGAACCCGCTGACTGGTTAGGAAAATGGACACCGGTAAAACTGAGCATCCATTTTTCTAATGTGCTGACCAGTGGGCAGATTTTTTTTTTTATTTTAGGTTCCTGCAACAATAGTGCTAGGATATTAAGCCAGAGGGTGTACAAAAAAAGCTGTTTTTTTTCTGCTTTCTTGTACACTTTTCTGGGTTGTTTAGAACTTAACGCCGCCCTTGGGCAGGTGTTAATTTCTGAGAGTAAAATGTGTGGCTTGGCTGCACATTTTACTTTCAGTATCCTGGGCGACTAACTAATAGGCTCATCAACATGCATTTGCAGGTGATGAGCGCTATTCGTTTTGGGGGGGGATTGGCCAAGCGTTTTTGATGTGCTGTTATCCCTTTCAGTATAAGGGGTAATAAGAGCGCATCGAAAACGCGTGGCTAAATGGATGTTAAACTGTGCACTCGGCCGAGCACACCATACTGTATGAGCCTGATTTACTAAGCATTTTCCCCATAGACACAAATGGGAGAAAGGCCCTTAGAGTGAAAACTCTTTGGGGTAGGGACTTATCCTACCTGAATACTTATTGTACAGCCCTGTTTTCATCCAGTAGCACTATTAAAAAAAAAAAAAAGTACACACAAAAAAGTAATCTTTAGTAAAATATTTTTATGAATTTCTTCATCTTATCCTTTCAAATCTTTTTAAGGAACCGCTTCATCCTCCCAACCTTTTGATCAAATTGTTGCCATCACTTGCCCCTGAGATTCACAGCTGCAGGATTCAATCCCTACATATTTGTTCCACAGGGGAAAAAAAAAAGGGTCATCTTCTCTGACAGCACCAAGGTCTTTACTTTGCATATTGGTTAGGTCAAGCATTTTCAACATTTAAGACCCATATATGCAGGAAATATGTAATCTAGTAAAAAGGTCTGATTCAGGGCAGAGGATGTTTCCTTTACACACACAATAGTGGAAATGCCTTGGGCTAGATGTACTAAATGTTTACCCCATAGACACAAGAGGTCTGCTTTATTCAGGCTTTTTTTTTTTTCCCCAAAATGGGAAAAAATGTTTTAAAAAAAAGTACATCACTTCCTTAGAAGACTCTCCAAAGCAAAGGGCCATAAAAAGAGGTGTTTATATGCAACTCAGATCTCCCCATCCAAGGGTTAAATGCACATATACAGTGCCCAATGATATTGAATGCTAGATGGGGCCTGTAGTGAGCAGGATCCTTATAGGGGCCTTTGGCAGGTTGTACGTATAGCAAAAATGGTTTTTTTTCCTAGTAACTTACTCCTCCTCTAAATAACTGAGTAAGTTGACTTATGGCCTCAGGCTGGAGGTGCAGCCTTCATTCAGCGACTGAACAGCTCAGCACCTCTTTTGCAGAGCAGGCACCTGTCTTCTTTCCTGCTCCCAGAGCTCAACAGCAGCAGGGCCCGATGGCGCACCCGCCATACTGGAGGCTTGAAACCATCTTCTGCACTGCAGCACCAAGGTCCGGAGACCTACCATAGTGACAAAACTAATACATAGATCACCCTAATGCGTCTGGAACATTTAGGGAAGAGTCATTTTTACCAACTCTTAACCACCCTGTGGTTGAGTTGCAAGCACACGCAGCAAGAATGTACTGATTCAGATTCTCTCTGCGATTGCTTCCTCGGCGAGGGCAAGGGACAGGACTCCCTCAGCTTACCCGACCTAGTAAAGACTATACCGGGTAAGGTGCTGTGCAGAAGACTGATCTCTGCGAGGACAGCCTCCAGCAATGCAGGAGGAAAAAGCCCACGAATCAGAGTAAAGTCTTTCAACTGCAGATAACGTCAAAAGGTTCTTATTGCCAGGAACAGACACAACCAGAAACCTGCAAATCAGGCTGCCCTCTCTCAACCACTAAACTACTGCTGATAAAAGTTATTGGGTTTTCTTCAATAAAAGTCTTTTGCTTAGGCACAGAATATGGAAAAGACCTTATACATGACTGAAATTGTACTGGAAGTGTGTTAAGAACATCCTCTGGCTTACATAGCTACAAGTTTATTTTTTTTCAAGGGGGAAAAGGGAAAGTGCCACTCGTAAAACTATCCCTATCCAGAGGGATAGGGAAGAGGCATTGTGCTAAAAAAAAAGGGATTTTAAGAGGTGAACTATACATTTGGGGCAGAATAGCCAAAGTCTGACAGTCTCATTTATGGAAAGTGATTTGTTTTTAATTTACATATTTATCATTCAAGGATATACATGTATTTTTAGACCTTATCTCTCAAAGATAGCTTTGAACTAGTTTTTAGATTGTGAAAGCATTTCAGCTAGACTGAGCTGATATGAATTAGAAAGGACCAAACTGAGAATTCCTGCTTCAAGGTGGGGGAAAGATGATACACAAGAGTTAATCCTGAATTGTTCTGTTTAGGTAGTTGTTGACCTGGCTGTTTAAAAATAAGCTTTGCAGATAGCCAATCCTAAAATGACATTAGCTTCTAGCATATTCTTGCATTCTAATTTTTTTTATATTAAAATAGCATATTTAGTATAAGTATTTTTTTATGTATAACTTATGTATTTTGTATGTCATACATACTATGAACGTTTTTAAACATATAGGAAGGACAGTAGGTAAATAAATTCCAAGAATAAATATGTAGATTGTTTCTTGAGCTTGCAGTTGACATGAGTGTTTTAGGAGTTTTTTCATTTAGCTGTTAAAATTCACATCATTAAGATCCCTTTTATTTAATTGCTGAGATTATTTGAGGCTCCTCCTACTTACCCATTCCTACAGCTGTGAACAGAAAGAAAATCAGGGGACTGCGATACATTAGATTCTCACACGGACAGTACACTACTGCATACCCAACAGGAATGACACGAAGCAGGAGGCGCTTTATAGAATAACCAATTTATTGAGGCACGAGCTGTCGAGCACAGAGTCCATTTGTCACAGTTTAGTCTATAAGGTGCCACCCACCATTGTTGCTACACCAGGCTACCATGGCTCGCTCTCTATCTGCCCAGCAGGAAGCACTGAAGTAGGCACTTACCTCAAAGAGTTCAGCTCAATAGTCTTGGTCAGCCTAAGGTGAAGTACTCACTGCTAAGCCTTGACAAGACGCCCGCTGGGGAGTGGCAAGGCTCAAAGGGGTCACCAAACAGTGCAGACAATAGGGATACCGAACAGATTGTTAGCAGTGTGTTATCTGCCAGGTGGAGATGATCCTTAACTAAAAATGTCAGATTGCAACTTTAGTGGTGGTTCCATGAGATCTGTTTAATTATAGGAATAAGGACAATGGCAGAGTCTAATCTAAAGGCAGTTCAAAGTGAATGAAAAGTAGGTCTCAGGTGTACTCATATGATGCTAGCCCCATAACGTTCACAGTTCTGGGAACATTGGTCGCTGGCACAACAGGCATCTACAAGCTCTTGGAGTGTGACTAGTCATACAGCAGTAGGGCTGAAATTCCCATCTCCATGAGATGTGAGGATTTCCTTCCTGAAGTCTACTCACTGCACATACAGCATAGGTCTTACTCACAGTGCTCCCAGTAGTTGTTCTCAGGAAGGAAAAGACATCCTCTGAGTCATGCTGCAGTCTCTTACTAGAGACAAGCTAGAAAGCCCAGACTAGGAGCTGGGTTTCTCCATTGGATCTGGGAGCACAACAGGCAAGATGTTACTCCATCAACTTTCTCTTGCAGATTTGCACAAAAAACAAAAAAAACCACCACTAATGACAACTAGAAAAAAGTTCACATGCTGTTTCTCCAGGATTTAAAGGACTGCATTCCCTGTTGAGGTATGGCCTGCTATACATAGGAGCATCTGGTCATACTGTGTGATGAGGTTACTTGTTTAGCATTCACATGCACAAACAAAAATCAGTAAATTGTAATAATCCAACTAACAGCTCTCTAATAACCTATTCATATGTACCTCTACCTTCCTCAACCCAGAAAAATAAGAATTCTGGTGGAACTTGTGAGAAACAACTTCTTGTCTTTTGATACCATGAGATCTCTCTCTCTCTCAATAACTTACTGTAGACATATCATCTGCATTTTAAGAGAAAAGGACTATTCTCGCAGATGCACAGGCATTTTGCTGAGCTAATTTGGTTTATTTAAATAAACTTAGATCCCGCACCCATCTATACATTCAAGGCAGCTAACAAAAGCAATAACCTTCATAATTAAACACTGAAATTATTTCATTTCAAACAGATACATGAATAAAAATATTAAAAGGTTCTCACCTGTCATTTACAAAAGCAATCAGACAGATTCATACTAGTGAGACTGCAAACTGGCTAAAAGACAGGAAACAGAGAGTAGGATTAAATGGACAATTTTCTCAGTGGAAGGGAGTGGACAGTGGAGTGCCTCAGGGATCTGTACTGGGACCCTTACTTTTCAATATTTATTTATTTTATTTAACATTTTTCTATACCGAAATTCATGACGGGCGTCAAATCAGGCCGGTTTACATCAAACTTAGGGGTTAAATTAGTAAAAAACCGTATAACAAGAAGGCCGAAGCGCAGTTACAAATAACAGGGAGAATGAACTTGGAGGCTAGAGTAGCCAGGAAAATAAAGGACAGAGAAAAAAACTGGAGAATGAACATGGAAGAGTTAGCAATTACTGAATTTGTTCATTTAGTCAGTTGAACTAAATCAAATCACTGTTGCGATGTTATGCTTGAGGGAAGGCTTGGGCAAACAGCCAAGTCTTGAGTTTTTTCCGGAAGGTAGTCAGGCAGGGTTCTAGTCTTAGATCAGTCGGCAGGTTGTTCCAGATGAAGGGGCCGGCTGTTGAAAGTGCCCGTTCTCTCGTGGAGGTTAGTCGAGTGGATTTAGTTGGGGGAGCTTGAAGGGTTCCTTTGAGTGCCGATCTGATGGGTCTTGCAGAAGTGTATAATTTGAGTGGTAACTGAAGGTCTAATGGAAGTTGGTTGTGTATGGATTTGTGGATGATAGTGAGTGCTTTGTGCATGATTCTGTATTTAATAGGTAACCAGTGTAGGTTTCTGAGTATCGGGGTGATGTGAGTTCTCCGGTTAGTGTTGGTTAATATCCTGGCTGCTGAGTTCTGGAGCATCTGTAGTGGTCTAATGGCAGAGATCGGGAGTCCTAGAAGGAGTGAATTGCAGTAGTCGGTTTTGGAGAATATCGTTGACTGAAGTACTGTTCTGAAATCCTGGAGGTGGAGGAGGGGTTTGAGTCTTTTCATAACTTGTAGCTTAAAGAAACAATCTTTCGTAATTTTGTTGATTGATTTTTTTAGGTTTAAATGGTTGTCAATGGTGACTCCTAAATCTCTAACTTGAGTGGTCTGAGGAATAGAGGTTGACTGATCGTGTCTGGTAGAATGGTCAGGGGAGATGAGAAGAATTTCTGTTTTGGTTGCATTGAGGACCAGGTTCAGGCTGGTGAGTAGGTGGTTGATGGATTTGAGGCAGTTTTCCCAGAAGGAGAGCGTCTTTGGAAGGGATTCATTTATAGGGATCAGGATCTGAACGTCGTCAGCATATAAACAGTGAGTTAGGTCGAGGTTTGTGAGTAGCTGGCAGAGAGGAGGTAGGTAGATATTAAAGAGAGTGGGTGAAAGAGAGGAGCCTTGGGGAACACCTAGGGTAGACTTGAAGATAGGAGATTCTTTATTGTTGATGTTGATCTTGGAGCATCTGTTTTTGAGGAAAGAGCTGAACCATTGGAGGGCGTGTCCAGCTAAACCAATGTCTGAGAGACGATTGAGGAGGATGCTATGGTTCACGGTATCAAATGCCGCGGAGATGTCTAAGAGAACTAGCAGGAATGAAATCCCTTTGTCTAGGCCCAAGAGGATGTGGTCTGTTAGTGAGATGAGGAGGGTTTCGGTGCTGGAAGACTTGCGGAAGCCATACTGAGAAGGGTATAGAATTTTGTGTTCCTCCAGGTAGTCCAAAAGTTGTGTGTTCACCACCTTCTCGGTGAGTTTTGCTAGCAGCGGGAGGTTGGAAATGGGTCGGAAGTTGGAGAGCTCATTAGTGTCTAGGTTGGGTTTCTTCAAGATAGGTTTAATCGATGCTGTTTTAAGATCATCCAGGTAAATTCCTTGGGCGAGGGAGCAGTTAATGATGTCGGCCAAAGATCTGGAGATGGTGCCTGGAATAAGGAGCAGAAGTTTTGTTGGGATGTGGTCCAACGGGTGGCTGGATGGTTTCAGCTTCTTGAGTGTTGATTCTATCTCCAGCGGGGTGGTAGGCTCGAAGGACTCTAGGGTAGCACTTGGGGAGCCTGTGGTGGTGAGGTTTAGAGCTAGTGGTGTTGGTTTAGTAGGGAGAAGGGCTAGGGTGTTTGCAATTTTGTCTTGAAAGAAGAGTGCGAGTTCATTGGCTTTGGATTGAGCCTGTTCGTCGGGAATGGATGGAGCTGAGGGTTTAGAAAGTTGAGATACATAGGTGAAAAGGGCCCTTGCGTCATATTGAATGTCATGGATTCTGCTAGCGTAATAGTTTTCTTTTGCTTGTAGGAGAGTAATTCTGTAAAGATGCATGATTCGTTTGTAATCGGACAACGTTGTAGAGTTGGGGGACTTCCGCCAAGAGCCTTCTTTGTGTCTGAGGTTTTGCTTCATTCGTTTCAGCTCCGGCGAGTACCAAGGTTGTTTCCTTTTTTGAGACCAATTGATGGTTTTCGTCTCTTTGGGGCAGAGTGTGTTGGCTATGGACTCCGTGATATTGCGCCAGGATAGAAGTGCTGCGTTGGGGTTAGACGTGTCTAGGCTGGGGAGTTCTTTGGAGAGATGTTCACTGAGAGTATCGGAGGAACATTTTCTTCTGTGATGGATGGTGGAATGAGGTTGTGGTTGAGAGGGGTTTCCTCTAGTCTTAAGTGTAGCTGATATGAGAGAGTGGTCGGACCAGGGGACTGGGGTGCAGTCTGGAGTGTTAGTGTATGATAGGTGTGAATTTAGGAAAATGAGGTCTAGTGTATGTCCAGCTTTATGGGTGGGTTTGTTGACTATTTGTTCAAAGCCCATTGCCTGGAGTGTGGATAGGAATGTTTCACAGATGGGGGAGATCGGGGAGGCGTCAATCTGGAAAGGAATACGACGAGTGAGATAATCAAATTTGCAGATGATACAAAATTGTTCAGAGTAGTTAAATCATAAGCAGATTGTGATAAAATGCAGGAAGACCTTGTGAGACTGGAAAATTGGGCATTGAAATGGCAGATGAAATTTAATGTGGATAAGTACAAGGTGATGCATATAGGGAAAAATAACCCATGCTATAGTTACAGAATGTTAGGTTCCATATTAGGTACTACCACCCAAGAAAAAGATCTAGGCGTCATAGTGGATAACACATTGAAATCATCGGTTCTGTGTGCTGCGGCAGTCAAAAAAGCAAACAGAATGTTGGGAATTATTAGAAAGGGAATGGTGAATAAAACGGAAAAATGTCATAATGCCTCTGTATCGCACCTTGAATACTGTGTACAATTCTGGTCGCCGCATCTCAAAAAAAGATATAATTGCGATGGAGAAGGTACAGAGAAGGGCGACCAAAATGATAAGGGAATGGAACAGCTCCCCTATGAGGAAAGACTAAAAAGGTTAGGACTTTTCAGCTTGGAGAAAAGACGGTTGAGGGGGGATATGATAGAGGTGTTTAAAATCATGAGCGGTCTAGAACGGGTAGATGTGAATTGGTTATTTAGTCTTTCAGATAATAGAAAGACTAGGCGGCACTCCATGAAGTTAGCATGTGGCACATTTAAAACTATTCTGAGAAAGTTTTTTTTTACTCAACGCACAATTAAACTCTGTAATTTGTTGCCAGTTAGCATAGCTGTGTTTAAAAAAGGATTGGATAAGTTCTTGGAGGAGAAGTCCATTACCTGCTATTAATTAAGTTGACTTAGAAAATAGCCACTGTTATTACTAGCAACAGTAACATGGAATAGACTTAGTTTTTGGGTACTTGCCAGGTTCTTATGGCCTGGATTGGCCACTGTTGGAAACAGGATGCTGGGCTTGATGGATCCTTGGTCTGACCCAGTATGGCATGTTCTTATGTTCCTCATGAGAGCAGCTTGAATTTGCTGCTCCTTGCACACCTCGGGTTTTAGCGTGCCATATCGCAGATTTTTCAAACCTGACAGACACTCCAGCACCTATAGAGAGTCTAGAAGCACAGAGGATGACCACCAAGTGGAAAGCCTCTGATCTGCACAAGTTTTCTTTTATCCGCGGCAGCGACGATACAGATGCCGGAAAATCCAAGATGGCGCCGGAGGACCCGATTCCGGAGACAGACGAAAGCACCAACAACCCAGCCGCCCCAACCAGCGATTTCCCATCACTAACGGAATTAAGAGGCTGGTTCATTGAAATCAGACAGGACATTAAAAATGACAAAGCGGAGATCACCACCCTCATTGCTGAAATGAGGGAAGAAACTGCAGAATTGGGCCGGCAAGTAGATGAAGCGGAGCTCAGGCTAGACACCCAGGGTGAAGGCTGGGTCAAAATGCAGAAAAGTCATCAAGTCTTACAGGACACATGCTGTGCTTTAGCTGATAAAGTGGAAGACATTGAAAACCGCAGCAGGAGAAGCAATCTCAGGATTAGGGGGGGTACCTGAGTCTGAGGACCATGTGGACTGCACTACAGTGGTGGAAAAGATTTCATCCTTCCTCCTTGAAAATGAGAATGCTTCAGCAGAAGCAATTTTGCCTACCATTCTAATAGAGCGGGCACATAGAACTTTGGGATCCAGGATCGCAAACAGGCCACATGACATAGTAGTGTGCTTTCACTTTTTTGCCCTCAAGGAGAAGATTTTTAATATCGCACGTCACCAGCGTACCTGGCTCTGGGAAGGCCATGATATTGCCATATTTGCCGACCTTTCCTCCGCTACTTTGAAAAGGTGCCAGGAATTTTATTGTGTTACTATCAAGCTCACAGAGGCAAGCATCCTTTATCGGTGGATTTTTCCTGGGGGTCTATCCTTTATGATACAGGGCGTCACCCACAGAGCCAAAACAGTGATGGAAGCCGTCGAGATCCTAAAGAAGGCAGGAATCAGCATTGATGTTCCTTTATCAGCAAAGGGAAAGCGGCCCAACATTGAGAGCATTGCAAATGCAATCACCCAACAGCCTCGTTGGCAACGTGTCCCGAAGGGTCAGAGGAAACTCCAGAGAAATCAAGACGATGGTGACCAGATTGAGGCCCCAGAGTGAATGAGAAACTGACTGGGGCATGTTTAGTGGTTTGAGTATGCTGCAGAGCTGCTAAAATGGCAGTTTATTGATGTTTAAATTAGCACCCGATAAAGGTGCCATGAGGAGAAATGAGAGACTTCCTCCATGTTCATTTGGAGCACATGGTTTGTGCTTCTGGTTCTAATGGGCGGGGTAGGGAATTTTGTTTGATTTCATGAAGGTGATTTTCTATACCATGAGGAGAGGTATGTGCCTGGGGTGACGCCCAGTACTTAGTGGGAGGGGGAGAGTGTGGATTTTTTCCTAATGGCTACTTTTAAAATGTTCTCTCTTAATACTAAGGGGCTTAACAATCCAAGTAAATGCAGATTACTTTTCAAAGAGCTAGATCGCCTGCAGGTTGATGTGGTTTTTTTTACAAGAAACCCATGTGAGGAAGCGTTACCTGGGTCTTATGAAACATCCTAAATTTCCATATCAATACTGGGCAGCGGCCACACCCGCCTCAAAATACTCGGGAGTGCGTATTTTAATCCACAAAGATCTCCACTTCGAGTTTAAGGATCTTTATGCGGATCCCATGGGACAAATGTTATTGCTGAAAATCTCATGGGGGGGACGGGGGACGGACGACTCTTTTCATTGCTATCCATATATGGGCCTAATATACATAAAGCAGAATTCTATAGGTCTCTGAATCAAATTCTAGCCTCCAGAATAGAAGGTTGAAATCCCTACTTTTCGGTAGGGATTTCAACTTAACACTTGATCCCAGAAGGGATACTTCTACTGGCACTAGCTCTGACCCCAAAGTGGCTAGAAAGGAACTTTAAATGACTGATGTGTGATAATGGAGTTATTGATATATGGAAATCACGCTTCCCAAAATCCAGGAATTATACTTTCTATTCTTCACCACATGGCAGTTATTCTAGGATCGATATGTTCATGGGTAGTAGAGGCTTGATGCCAAGGATTAAGGAGGTTGATATAGAAGCCATTTTATGGTCTGACCATGCCCCCATATGGTTTACTTTGCAGTTTCAAGACTACAATAGGGGAGTGAGATTTTGGAAGTTTAATGAATCCCTGTTGGAGGATCAGAGTTTCATATCCCAAATTGAGAAGGATATTCAGGATTATTTAGTAATTAATGACAATGGGGAGGTTAACCCTGTGATTGTTTGGGACTGCTTAAAATCTGTTTTAAGGGGCAAGTTCACAGCACTTGCCTCACTCCTAAAAAAAAACAAAGAGAGAGGAGGAACGTGCCCAATTATTGCTTCAACTTAAAGAGCTAGAGAGCACACATAAAACGGCACCAACTCACAGGGGCTCTCTTGTTGCCATGGAAGCCATTCATAGGCGCATAGCTTCCTTGGATGCTGTGGCTAACGCATGCCAGCTAGAAAGGACACAACAAAAATATTTTGAGGGAGGCAATAAAGCCAGAAAAATCCTTGCCCATATGCTAAATCATAGACCAGATCAGTCCACTATTGTTAAAATTAAAAGTCATGAGGGCACCATGCTATCAGACAATACAACCATTAGACAGAGTTTCCAACAATTCTACTCTGAGTTGTATTCTGCTGATGGCAATATTGCTCAGAGTGACATTGAGGAATATTTGGAGAAATCCCACTTGCAAGCACTCGAGCCCCCACAGCAATTTATATTAAATAAATATTACAATATTATATTGAAACCTGGAAAATCACCAGGATTAGATTTAATGTAGAGAGCAGCTCCATCACTGCTCTCTACATTAAAGGTGGGGGTGGAAGGGAAATAGAACCAAGAGCTAAGAGAAACAGATAAGTATGAGAGAAAATATGTGTGAAGCTTGCTGGGCAGACTAGATGGGCCATTTGGTCTTCTTCTGCCATCATTTCTATGTTTCTATGTTTCTATTAGATGCTACACAGGGCAATTTTATCAACAATTCATATCCTTACTTGCTCCAGTGCTAGTAAAATTCTTTAAGTCATTAAAAGAGGGAACTCCACTTTCCACATCATCTAACACAGTAGGCAGAATGATATTAGCTAAACCGGGCAGGGATCCCACAGTGTGTGGATCTTACAGATCGATTTCCCTCATCAATATTGACTTGAAAATACTTGCCAAAATCCTAGCCAAATGCCTGAATGGGTTTTTTGCCCAAATTATCCACTCTGATCAGGCAGGCTTTATTTTGAGACATCAGGCCAGTGACAATGTCCATAAAATCCTGGACATGATATGGTGGGTTAAAAAACTTCAGATACCAATGGTGGCTCTCTCGGTTTTCGCTGAGAAAGCCTTTGATATGGTTCATTGGCCGTACTTGTTTGCTTTATTAAAATGGTTGCAATTTGGGGATAATTTTATTCAATAGCTTCAACAGCTCTACAACAACCCCTTGGCTTGTATTAAGATAAATGGGGGATATTCACCCACCTTGTGTGTTCAGAGAGGAACTAGGCAGGGCTGCCCTCTGTCACCTCTTTTATTTGCCATCTTTCTAGAGCCATTTGCAAACCAAATAAGACAGAACTTAGATACATGGCATAAATGTAGGAACCTTTTCTTCGAAATTATTGCTTTTCGCTGACGCTATCTTGATCATGGTCACTGATCCTGAAACTTCCCTCACACCGTTATCACAGGCCCTCAAAGCTTTTAGCAAGGTGTCGGGCTTTCGCATTAACTGGGAGAAATCGGAGATTCTCAATATAAATATTCCTCCTATTGCGGAGACTACTTTGCAGGAGAGATTCAGATTTCAATGGGCCCACAACCAAATAAAATATTTAGGAGTCTACATTAGTGCCACTAGGATCTATTCCAACTCAACTACAATAAGCTGTGGGCTAATATTGCTAGGGATCTAGAGGAGTGGAACCGCTACAGGATATCATGGTTTGGTAGAATTCTGTAGTGAAAATGACAGTACTACCCAAACTACTCTATTTCAAACCCTCCCAATCGATGTACCCAAGAAGAGTTTACTTAATTGGCAAAAGAGGCTCTTGCTCTACATTTGGGGTGGCAGGAGGCCCAGAATAGCATGTAAAATTCTCTATAAATCCAAGGGGGACTGGGATTACCTAATTTGGAGAGATATTTGACAGCTAGATTGAAAATGCTGGTGGAATGGAATAGGAGCAATTTACAGAAGCCCTGGGTCCTATTTAGTCAACAACTTGTGAACCAAGTCCCTTTGCCTAGCTTTCTGGATTGTTAAACCCCAGGCTGTATTACCACCATCCATGCTACTACCTTTACAGCTCTGGGAAACTAAGAAATCTGTGTTGGTGGGATCCCAAGAATATCATTACAGCACTTATTTATTTGCCAATTCCTTCTTTACACCGGGGTTTGAGAGCCCTGCCTTTCAGAGATGGGCTAGATGGGATGCGTTCCTGGGGTCAAATATGGGGAACACATGGTCTTTTAAGCTTCCCAGATTTATGACAGAAATATGACCTCTTGAGTTCTGACCTTTTTTTGTATATACAATTATGCCATTTTGTACAGTCCAATCAGCTTCTGGGGCATCTCCAACAAGGGAAGTCTGAATTTGAATTCTGTCAAAACACAAACCAAACAGCCAAACTACTTTCGAATATGGATGCTTTACTGAGAAAGGAGAAATTTCTGAAACCCAATTATGTAGTGGCATGGGAAGTGGACTTGAATATATCCTTCTCTCAGCAAGACTGGGAAGAGATATTTTCAAACATTGGCAAGGGCTTAAGAGCAGCACATATGATTGAAAACTCTTGGAAATTAGTGCCGATATGGTATTACGCTCCAGTACGATTACACCGTATGTTACCGCAGATCTCAGAGCACTGCTGGATAGGGTGCCTCACTATAATGCAGCTTCCGACATATGTGGTGGGAATGTCCAGTGCTGCGTCTGTTATGGACTGAGTTGGAAGCGTGGCTAACTCAGATATACCAGACTGACCGACATTCGTATTCTACCACAGCAGGCCTTGTTAGGCTTACCATTATTTCAGTGGAAGGATACATCTAACACACTGGTAAACTTCATTTTCTCAGCCACAGAATTGAAATTGCGAGACGCTGGAAATCTCCCCAGGTTCCCCCACTAGCTGCAGTCCAATTTAAAGTTGAGCTAATCTTCCGTCTGGCAGAAATCACGGCCCATCTTATGAAAAAGATGGAGATTTCAGGATACTTGGAATAAGTACTGTCTCTGGAAGGAGAGTTTGGGTAGCTCTACATGAAACCATGTGGAGGTTTTTGCTTTATAGGGTTGGATTCTACCCTACCCTTTATATCCTTAGTTCATCCCATGACTATAATCTGTTATGATGTCTACCTCTATACTGCAGTATGATATATCACCTTTGCATTTCTCGGGGGAGGCAGGGGTGGGGTATTTTGAGTTATATATATTTCACAGTAACAAAATAAGGACAGGACTATCGGTGTTATTTTCTCAATGCTTTTTGTTATTTTCTACATTTATGTTTTAATGATTGTCATTCATGATGTACATATGTACTTATTCTCTGTAATTTTTGCCTTTTTGTAATATTGCAAATTTAAGCAATAAAAAAAAAAAAAAGAAACACTGGTCTAACCAAGGGTGCAATATCCATGCCCTTTTTCTTAGGGGGAGCCACAAAAATGTTAACTGTTGTGAATGTTCTGGTAACTGTAACCAATCCAAAAACAGGATTGACCGATACTGGAAATGCTGTCTTTGCATCATTCCATGAAACTATTAGCAGATTTAAAACATTTAAGAAAAAATTTTTTTTTCATTCATCATAAGCCATGGAATTTGTTGCTTGAGGATGTGATGAAGGTTAAAAATGTAACTGGGTTTAAAAAATGTTTTGGTCAAGTATCTGAACAGGCAGCCCATTTACAACTATTAGGCAGGCGGACTCAGAGTCTGCAACAGGGAATGGATCTGCTGAGTACTTCCAACTCAGTCAGAATGGCCACTATCAGAGGCCAGAGCCTAGAGGACAGGTCTATTAACAGATAGATGCAGGCATTACCACCTTTTGCATGTGAGCCGCAGGAGACATCTCCCCACTCAATGGATTATTGGCCCTGAGAGAGCATGGCATGGGTTAATGTTCTTATGCTTAAGAGATTTAGTATCTCGTACACGTTTGCTGCTAGTTGTACTTTTCCTTAATCTTAAAGGCTGTATTCATTTGGAGCTGGCCTAGTGTCTCAGTGACAAGTGCTGTGCAGTGCCAAGCAAACAAGCTGCATTTAATTCCAAGACTTAGGTTTTCCCACTTCCAGAGTCAGCATGCACAGTCCCAATCATTGCACAACAGTGACCCCACGTGGCCAGGTATAAGGCACACAAATGCACAGCTGAAGACAGTCACTGAAGCAGCTGGGTTAAGTGAATTGGGAGAGGATATAAAATAAAAATTCTACAGCAGTTGTAAAACAACAGCCCTGCTTCCGATTGAGGCAGAAACCCATGCAAACAAGAAATAAATTGCCATGCCTCCCCCATCACAAAAAGTAGTGATTTCACATCAGAGCGAACTAGGAAAGCCCACGAAGCATGAAATTGACAAATAGTTTTCTATTAATCATTGTGTAATTATTTAGAATAAGTTATAGAATTTTATTGAAATTTAAATATCTATATATATATATATAGGGTAATAAAATTTAGTGCCAGGTCATTAAAGAAATATTAATTACTCTGAGAAAAGCTTGGACATAACTGGAATGTTCAACTGCTGATACCTTTTCAAGGGCCAACAAAAGGATATAGTGGAATGTGCATCATCGCTCCTTTAAACACATCTCGCATCACGTGACGAAATCCAGTCTTCTCCAGGACCAAACAGAGCCGCAAAGCGCTGGCTAACAAAATCATTGCTACAACAATTTAACATTTGTTGTAAAAATAAAAGTAGAGAAGACAATCGGAACACTCAATGGAAAAACATCCAAATACAAAAGGGGCAGCACTAAGCCCATTGAATTCTTTTGTCACTTCGCGGATCCTAATCACTTTACACAAGACTGAGAGGCAATTCCACTTTCATTAGGAATCTATATCAGGAGATGATTTTGGTCCCCCGACACAGACCTTATTTCGCAACTCCAGCTGCAGGACAGACGCTCAAACAAATGAGTGTTGAAAAACAATATATCCAAAAACAGGCTGCAGCTCTGGACTTACAACAGAATATCACAAAAGACGACCCAAGCCTCCTAGAGAATTTGCAACAAATACACAGGTCCTCATCAGGGAATTATCAAGGAATCCACAACTAGGGGCATAAGGAAGTCTGTCAAAGGACTTCTAAAGCCAAGTCTAGTTAAAACAGGAATTCCATCGAGGCATCCTAATGTCAGGCGTCAGCCTCTGTAAGAGGAGGCGGAGGGGGGAATAGGGAGAGCGCACGGCTGGATATATTGAGCTTATCAATGGAAAATGTACTGAGGAACAATTGCTTGGTCACCCTCTATACACTGGTTAGAAATAAAGAGAAGCACAACAGCCTCTAACAGCCCTGTCTCTCTAACCTTTTCTATATTTAACAATAGGAAACCACTTTCTGGAATGCAGAAGGAGAGACCTGGCTACATATGGAAAACCTGAGAAGAGAGACAGAGCAGTTAGACCACCAGACTGATTCAGAAGGCCCAGATCATGAGCTGAAGACTCCTCTTTATGGTGTGCGCTGGGGTATATTACTCAAGGACCTGCTGGACTTAATCTGGTTTACCTTACCAACCTCACATTTATTTGTACTTTTCCACTAATCCTGAGAAAAGGTGTGCGTGAAAGAATAAACTGGGCTACCTAGAGAAAGGGGTGAAAGCATTTGAGCAAAATGGAAAAAAGGATAACATGCTCCTACAATGGCATCCCAGTTTTTAATTACACTTTCATTCTGGCTTCCGGAGGAGAGGATCTGAAAATCTTTTACAATACACAGTGGCTTTAGAGGGACAAGCACCAAATCCAAAGCAAAATACCACTTAAAAGCATTTGCTCTATTTGAGACCAAGTAAACCAGCACACACAAGTATGTTTTTAAAGCTTTAAGCATGACTTTTTTTTTGGGGGGGGGGGGGGGGGGGGACGGGACATCCCTATCATAGCATACAACAGTACGTTGAATTGTTCATATACACTAACAGGGGCTTCTTCCATAACTAATACATTTTCAAAAACACAAAAATCAGAATTTCCATCCATGGGAGGGGGCAGCAAGTAACCAGAGTGCCCGTTCTGACAAGCCCTTCTGCATGGGCACAAGCTGTAACCAGACCCTAAAACCTTTTAAATAGTAATAAAATAAATAACTGTAGATAAAGACAAAGAGTCCCAGCCAGGTGCTCAGGGCTGTAATTGCCACTGCATATAGGTTACCCCCTCCCCTTTTTGTTCAGGGCAGTAACCGATGCTCTGTGCAGGTTTCCCCCCTCCTCACTTCTGTTTAGGATTGTAGTCAACAGATTCAAGGGTAGACATCTACAAACTAAGCAACTTTTTAAATGTTTGATTAGCCATTATTGTGTATATCTGTAAAAAGAATTCTGAGGCCCTTGAAGGCCAGAGCTCAGAACCAAACCTGTTTTCTGAAATAATAGCATTTGCATAGGCTCAGCTAATTCATGTTCTTTTAATTAAAATGGTAGAAAAGAAAAAAAGAGGGACAAACACAAAAACAAAAGGTTATCAAATATTGTACAGAACAAAAGTCCTTAAATTTAAAATTATTCATGGCGTGCCCCTTTACAGATAAGTACCGTGGAACTTTTTCCCGTTACAAACACTGTTTTTGTATTTTCTGTATCAACCGCCCCATAACACTGGAAGGACAAAATATATATATATATAATATATATATATTTAAGAAAGCAGTAATGATTACAATTAGCAAGTTAAAAGAAAGCTCAGTTCCTTCGCTAGCAGTACAACCACACAAGTACAGAACAGTGTGCTGGAAAGTCAGTTATAAATAATGCTTGTAAAAAAAAAAACAAAAAAAAACATTTAAACCCTGAAATAATGCAGCTTTAGCTGAAAAAGCAAATGTTGCTTACCTGTAACAGGTGTTCTCACAGGACAGCAGGATTTTAGTCCTCACATATGGGTGACATCACAGGATGGAGCCCAATCACAGAACACTTCTGTCAAAGTTTCCAGAACTTTGACTGGCCCCTACTGGACATGCCCAGCATAGCACTAAGCCTGCAGCCAGCAGGGGTCCCCCCCTTCAGTCTTGTTAAAAAGCTACAGGTAGTGCCGAAAATAAAATAAAACATTATGAACCCAACACCACGGGGCAGCGGGCAGGTTTCGTGAGGACTACCATCCTGCTGTCCTGTGAGAACACCTGTTATAGGTAAGCAACATTTGCTTTCTCACAGAACAAGCAGGATGGTAGTCCTCACATATGGGTGAGTACCGAGCTGAGGATGTCCGAACATGCACCAAATGTACCCAGGCGTGCAAGACATTAGGACTGGGGTGAAATTTGGCGAAGGGCATCCTGAACCCCACCGGGCAGGCGGAAGAATGTTGGTACATCACATTGTAAATAGGTTGCGTAAGACAGTCTGACTGAAGATGGAATCTTGTCTTCCGGCTTTGTCTAAGCAATAATGGGCTGTAAAGGTATGGAGAAAACTCCAGGTGGCAGCCCTACAAATGTCAGGAAGTGGCACTGAGCGTAGGTGTGCTACTGAAGTCGCCATGGCCCTCACAGAGTGTGCTTTAACACGGTCTTGAAGTGAAATGCCTGCTTGCTGATAGCAAAAGGATATGCAGTCCACCAACCAGGAGGAGAGAGTCTGTTTACCCACAGGCTGCCCCAATTTAATGGAATGGGAAAGACACAAACAATTGAGTGCTTTTCCTGTGGGCAGCTGTACAGTCTAGGTAGAACACTAGAGCCCGTTTGCAGTCAAGGGTATGCAGAGCCTGCTCTCCTGGATTGGAATGGGGCCTGGGAAAAAGGGTAGGTAGTATAATGGATTGATTGAGATGAAGCTCCGAAACTACCTTAGGCAAGAATTTAGGGTGAGTGCGGAGTACTGCCCGGTCCTTCAGAAATTTAGTGTAAGGTGGATAGGTAACTAGAGCCTGTAATTCACTAACTCTACGAGCGGAAGTGATTGCCAAAAGGAAAATCACATTCCATGTGAGATATCGAAGGTCACAGGATTGAAGAGGCTCGAATGGTGGTTTCATGAGCTGACCCAAAACTAGGCTGAGGTCCCAAGAAGGGGCTGGAGGACACAGAGGAGGCTTGAGGTGAAGCAAGCCCTTCACAAAACATGTTACAAGGGGTTGTACTGATATGGGAACATCAGACACCTTTATGGAAGGCAGCTACCACACTGACATGCATCCTGATGGAGGAAGTTTTTAGACCTGACTGACAAGTGCCAGAGATAGTCCAGAAACTTCATGATTGGACAGGTAAAGAGTCAAAGGATTGAGGAGAGCACCATGACTGAAACCTGTTCCATTTGTAAAGGTAGGATTTTCTCTTGGAAGGCTTCCATGAAGCAATCAGGACACGGGAAACTGATGCAGAAAGGTGGCTGAAGGATTAACGAATGGAGAGTTTCTGAAGTATTGGAAACCACACTTGGTGTGGCCAGTGAGGTGCTATCAGGATCATGGTTCCCTTGTCCTGACATAACCTCACGAGAGTCTGAGAGAAGTGGAAGTGGAGGGAATGCATATAGGAGACCAGTTGTCATGAGAGGGAGAACCGTCTCTTGGCCGATAGTGTTGGCTTTGAGTGAGAGCAGAAATTGTCTACTTTGCGATTTTGAGGTGACGCAAAGAGGTCTATTTGAGGATAACCCCATTGTTGGAAGATTGAGTTCGCTACTGAGGGGTTGAGACCACTCGTGCAGTTGAAAGGTGTGACTCAGCTTGTCTGCCAACACATTGTCCACTGCCGGCATGTAGGTGGCCCTGAGGTACATAGAGTGGGAGAGGGCCTCCGCCCATATCTGTGCAGCTTCCTGACACGGAAGGTAGGAGCCCATAGAAACATAGAAATGACGGCAGAAGAAGACCAATCAGCCCATCCAGTCTGCCCAGCAAGCCTCACACTTCTTTTTTTCTCATACTTATCTGTTTCTCTTGGCTCCTAGTAGCCTTTGGTTCTATTTCCCTTTCACCCCCACCATTAATGCAGAGAGCAGTGATGGAGCTGCATCCAAGTGAAATATCAAGCTTGATTAGTTAGCGGTAGTAACCGCCGCAATAAGCAAGCTACACACATATTTATTTACCCAGACTATGTTATTCAGCCCTTATTGGTTGTTTTTCTTCTCCCCTGCCGTTGTAGCAGAGAGCTATGCTGGATAAGCGTGAACTATTAGTTTTACTTCTCCCTGCCGTTGAAGCAGAGAGCTATGCTGGATAAGAGTGAACTATTAGTTTTACTTCTCCCCTGCCGTTGAAGCAGAGCGCTATGCTGGATATCCGTGAACTATTAGTTTTACTTCTCCCCTGCCGTTGAAGCAGAGCGCATCCTGCCCCATTTGTTGATATACCACATGACCACCTGGTTGTCCATCTGGATCAGGATGACTTGATTGGAGAGGCAATCCTGAAATACCCTGACAGTATATCAGATTGCTCGAAGCTCCAGGAAATTGATTTGGTGTTTGGCTTCCTCTGGAGACCAAGATCCTTGTGTCTGCAGATCAGAAACGTGGGCTCCCCAGAGGTTGGAAGCATTGGTGGTGAGTTATTTGAGGGTCTGGAGCCTGGAAGGGCAAGCCTTAGAGGAGATTGACCTGATTTTTCCACCAGGCGAGAGACTGACAGAGTGAGTCAGTGATGTGGACAATGGTCGACAGGGGCTAAATGCATTGAGTCCATTGTGACCTTAGAGTCCATTGCATGACTCATGCCCAAGCAGGCCATTGGGTGACCTGAACTGAGGACGCCATGTGTCCCAGGAGGATGAGAAAGTGGCATGCAGTCATGGAGTGCTGAGACACGAGAGTGAGAGCTTGCTGTTGAGGCAGAAAAGCCTTTGCCTGCAAGGTGTCCAAGTCTGCCCCAATGAATGATAAGGTTTGAGATGGGACTAAGTAGGATTTGTCATAGTTGAGAAATAGAGCGAAATTAGAGTGTGTAAAGTAAGATGTAGGGACGACAGAGCAGCTTGCTGAGTGGGAGTCCTGATTAACCAATTGTCTAGATAGGGGTAGACGTGGACACCTTGAGTCCTGAGGAAGGCTGCAACTACAACGAGGCATTTTGTGAAGACTCGTGGTGCAGATGAGAGGCCGAATGGAAACACTCTGTACTGATAGTGCTTGGGGCCTTCTAGAAACCTCAGGTATTTGCGAGGGGATGGAATTATCACGATACGAGTATATGCGTCCTGGAGGTCTAGAGAGCAGAGCCAGTCTCCTCCTTGTAGAAGAGGAAGAGTGCCAAGGTTACCATTTTGAACTTCTCTCACTGGAGGTACTTGAGGGCATGTAGGTCCAGAATTGGATGAACCACACCCTCCCGATTTTTGGGGGATTAGAAAGTACCAGGAATAGAACCCTAGGCCATGATGAGAGTAGGGTACTGGTTCTATTGCCTTGGACTGGAGGAGGAGGAGGGAGACCTCCTGTTCCAGAAGGATGAGTGACTGGATGTTCTCCATGTCAGTAGAGGTGGGAAGTCCGGTGGAATGAAGAGGAAGTTCAGATGATAATCCTGAGCAATTATCGCCAGGACCCACTGGTCTGAGGTGATTGAGTGCCACCTGTTGAAATGGCACAATCGACCTCCCACTGGTATGTGAGGCAATGGAAGCTGGCTGCTGCCCTCGATGCAGGAGTCAAAAACTGGAAGCAGGACCTGGTTGAGGAGCTGCTTGCAGTTTTTGTTTTCGTATCTGACGAGACTGGGTTTTTTGAAACGGTCTCGTATAATGGGTTCTAGCTGGTGGCAGGTAGGATTTTTTTCGGGCGGAAGAATGACTTCTTAAAGTCCTTTCAGAAGGGCTGTTTTGAAGAATACTCAGAAGGCAGAGAGCTGTCTTAGGGTCTCATGATGGTCCTTGAGTTCCGCCACCATTTGTTGAATCTGCTCGCCAAACAGATTATCTCCTACACAAGGCAGATCGGATAATGTCTTGTACTTCAGGGCGAAGGTCAGAAGACTTGAGCCAGGCCCATTGTCTTGCCAAGATAGCAGCTGCAGATACCCTGGTAGCAGTGTCAAAGATATAAGATGATCTGATCTCATGCTTGCCTGCCTCAAAACCCTTGTTTACTACGGTTTGGAGTTGATCTTTAAATTGCTGAGGCAGGGAGTCTGTCAAGTCTTGTATCTGCTTAAATAAGACCCTATTATATTGGGTCATATAGAGCTGATAAGAGGCAATTCTGGAGATGAGCATTGATCCCTGGCAGACATGGCGACCAATGACATCTAGAAATTTCTGCTCCTTGCCTGGGGGAAAGGAAGTGTGATGTTTTGATCTCCTTGCTTTTTTCTGGGCAGATTCTACAACCACAGATTGGTGATCCAATTGAGGTTTGTGAAAGCCTGGAACTGACTGTACGAGATAGGTGGTGTCAGCTTTCCTGTTGACTGGAACAGAGCCAGGATGTTCCCAGTTCTTTTTGAGGAGGTCCAAAAGAACCTGGTGGATAAGGATGGAGGTTATTTCCTTAGGAGCATCCAGGAATTGTAGCAACTCCATCATTTGATACCTATCATCCTGTTCCGTCTGTAATTGGAAGGGAACCAATTCAGACATCTCCTTCACAAAATTTATAAAGAAAAGGTCCGCTATAGAAGAACGCTTTCTGCTTTCAGTAGGTGAAGGTGGTGAAGGCAAGTCATTGGTGTCTGGTGAAGAATCATCAGTCCAGGTATCATAGGGATCAGCACCTGCTCCTCTAGGGAGGAGAGGAGGACAGGGCGGTGGGATCCCTGAAGGTCCTGGTCTAGGTTCCGAAGGACTCGAAGGAATAACTGGAGGCACCAATGAATGGCTCGGAGGCGCCGGGCGGACATATCGGCATCGATGGCTGAGGCAGCGGCAGAACTCCCAATGGAGGGATGCGGAACGGTGTTTCTCCTCCCGATGACAAAGTAAGCAGGGAGGGCTCCGGAGCCATCGGTGACCCAGAGTCCATCTGTGGAAAAGCGGCCATGAGCGCTTCCATCCTTGAGAGCAGCAGTGCCAACGCTGCTGGAATCGGGTCGGTTACGCAATCGGTGTTTGAGGAACTTTGAGTCGATGCATCGCCTTATCAATGGCCCCTTGAGCCATCCGGTCCAGTTTTTCTCGGAGACCTGGAGCAAGCAGCCCCGGCTCCGGAACAGAAGGCGGCAGAGGCATAGCCGGAGGGACCGTTAAAAGGCGGAGTCACGGCTCCCGATACCCTGTCGGGTGAGGGTTGCCTCGGTGACCCGATCGCCGAAAAGGTTAGTGCCTTTTCTGGACGGGGTTTCTTTGATGGCAGCTCAGCCGATGGTGAGGTCGATGATTTCGCCCCCTCGATGGTCCGAGACTTTCGATGCCGGTGATGATGTTTATTCTCCATGGTCCTGAGGGGGAGTAGAGGGTGTTAAAGGCTGAGAAGTAGTCTATGCCGGATGGTCACTGGCCGGAGGTCGATACTGGCGCGAAGTTGAAGGTTCCGGTTCTGACTACGTCGATGCAATAGACGGCATCAGGGTTTGAGCATGGAAGAGAAGTTCCATTTTCTCCATTCTGGCCTTGCGACCCTTTGGTGTCATTAGGGCACTTTTGGTGCAGGTGAGGACTTCGGGCTCAATTCCGAGACACATTACACAGACTATGTGGGAGTCTGTGAAGGACATGGTGTGATTACAGTCTGGGCACCGGTGGAAACCAGACGCCATGGCCATGAAAAATTTGAGCCGCAGTAGGTCAACGGCCAGTAGGCCGCAAAGGCCAAACTAGACAGTAATAGACTGAAAACGGGTAAAAAACTTACCGGAGTACCGCAGCTTAAAGTTGAAGGAGGGACCCCTATGGGGTAAATTAAATTTTAGTAATTCCATGAGGAAAATTCCTTGTCAGGAATCTCTGCAGAGCTCCTTAACCGCATGGCTACTGCTGCACAGAAAAAATGAAGACAGAAGAGGGACCCCTGCTGGCTGCAGGGTTAGTGCCATGCTGGGCATGCCCAGTAGGGGCCAGTCAAAGTTCTGGAAACAGAAGTTTTCCGTGATTGGGCTCCATCCTGTGATGTCACCCATATGTGAGGACTACCATTCTGCTTGTCCTGGGAGAACCTTCGGTATAGTAACTCAAAGGGTCAAAGTCACCACCTCTTCTTCATCGTAATACATAAATAAACACAAGAAGAAATATTTTGCAATACTTTTGTTTCATATTTATTTATACTAACACGTATTAGATGCCTGTCTAACAATTAAAATCTCTAACACCCCCCCTTCATACACACATTACACAAAATCATATTTATACTTCACTCATTGTAATTTCAAAAAGTATTAAGCAATATGAGTCACTAATTCATAAAGAGTATTATATCAGTCCATAATTGGATCTACAGACTGATACATTTGTTTTCTCAGTCTCTAAATACTCTTTATGAATTAGTGAATTAGTATTCTTGTGTGTATTTACATGTACTGGGAGAACAGCAGTTATACTTAGTTTAGGATTATGGTTTTCATTTTTAACAAGGTGTTAAAATGTATTTTGGAAAAAAAAAGAAAAGCAAATTCACCCAACACACATTTAGCGCACACAGAAGAAATTCAATAATATAATACTAGGCTTCCAAAAGGAGGTTCACATGGACTTCGGTGCTCTGTGCAGAAAGCGGTGTTGGAGGAGTCATCCAGCCATCGCTTCCCAGCTGCACCCACCACCTGTTACTGACAGAGTACATTTTCTTAGCACCAAACATTAAAATCTGATAGAAAAGGAAGAACCACCAGAATTTTTTTTTATTAAATACAGGAACCTAAAAATATACAGCCAAAGAATAAAACAAGTGATTAAAACTGTAGTCTCTGCACATATCTAACTTCCTATTGCAGGGGTTCCCAAGCCAGCTGGGGTTTTAAGATAACCGCAATCTATATGAAACATTTACATATGGTGCCAGACAGTGCATGCAAGTGTCTTACACACATTCATTGTGGATATTCTAAAATCCCAACTGGCTGGAGGTCCCCGCAGGAGAAAGCTGGAAACCAATGCTCTAATGTAGAGCACTACAGACTGTTCTTTACCTGCTCCTGGCAGCACCAATTAGCTTTCAGCTTGGTTTTTCTGTTTTTAATGGCGTGCATTAGCCAACACTTGCATGTCTCCTGCACCTGTGGCGTGAAACCACTTCCAGTGGGCTGTCCTCTTGGATTTGGGAAGCTTTTGCTTTGGGGGCTGGTAGGACAAACACTATTAGCTAAATATTTCCAGATATTTGCAATTTACATGGTTCAGGAATTTTGCTGAATTAAGATCCAAGTTGGATTTTTTTTTTTTTTAAGGTTACATATACTACTAAAATTAGGGGCATCTGTACACGTGGCAGTGATGGACCCAGCTTTATGGTGATACTTACAGCCTTGTACAAGCTTCTGCTTTGCCAAGGACGGTATCGCATACAAGCCATGGCAATTCATTTTATCCTACCTTTACTACTTATTTGTTTTAAAAGCAAATACTTTCATGTGGACCTTGCTCTTTCAGAATATCTAAATGCAATAAAGCCCTTCCCTTTGACTAAACAACTTTCTCCCATGCTGCAGATCCTGATAGCGCCAGACACCAAAGCTGTTCCAATCACTCTTCAAAACAGTTACAAGGTGCTCAAAAACTCTTCAACCTGCAAGAGAAACAAGCAATTATGATCTCGATGTGGGTTCATAAGTTTATAATGCAAAACAGACAATGAAACAGGCAGGCGTTAAAAAAAAAAAAAGAGCATCGTATCTAATTTTGACGCTGCCCTGCTTCTTATCAGGCCGCAACCTCTTTCCAGCATGCCATGGAAAGAGCGTGTTTCAGTAAGAAACAAGCCTAGTCACCTGACCTTTTGATCTTGCAGGCTTTCCCTCCCTCCCAGACTACAGCAACTCTGGGCACAGGCCCACTGGGACACATCGATGCTGGCCATATATCTAGTCTAATTACTTTAACTTTGTAGTAGTACCAGCATTTAATATTTTGAGTGTAACACCAAGCAAAAGGTTAAAATATTTAAAGTCAGCAGCCTGCACTAGTGTGCCTATTGTAAACAGCTTCCTCCTGGCAAATGCTAAAGTGAGTGAGTGTACACAGCTTCTTGTGAATAGAAGCTGGCTAATCTCTCTCTCATGTGCTAACAACTTGAACTGCTACTACAAATCACTTCTGTAGTCCCTTTTAGTTTTGTTTTTTTTTTTCTACACACAGTTAACACCCTGGTGTCACAGGCTATACCTTTCCCTCTGCTAGAACATTCCGCTTCCATCCCTCCCGTTCAGATTCCTCAGCCAGAGTCCTTACCGTTCCAACAGTGCTCTTTGACAGTGGTGTTAGTGTGCTTCAGTGGGAGCTGCACACAAATGCTGTTAAAGGGGAGAGAATGAAATAATCCCCCTGCCCTTGTGGTCTTAATGTTGACTCTTCGTTTTCCCATAAAGGGCCATCAACATTCATCCAAATGGATGCAACTCTCTGTCCATGAAGCAAGATTTACATGTGTACATTCCCATACAATGGCCAAAGAAAGAACTCTTCCCCCCAAGTGTTTAGTTTCTGGTACAGCTTTGTACCTTTAGGAACTAAGAACAATCCTTATACAATCCACCGTGAGACTTACATTGTGCAGCGAGTTGTCCAAGTGGCTAGCAATAAGCTTTAGAATCCAAGCAGATTCTGTGACCTAGCTCACCCTGGAAAGGGCTCCTTATTCTGGGGAAGCATCCATTCTGTACCAGTAACAAGTATGTCCTGCTTCCCATAGTGCGGCAGCACACAAAGGCCTCCCAGTAGCAGCAAGGAGAGGTCCGCAAGATAAACTGGACCAGACCTTGTGTTACTCAGAGCCCCTAGCCTCCTGTGATGAGCAGATGCATTAGCATGCACTTTTAAGAGCCTCCAGAGGACAAGCTAAATGTCAAGCACAGGGAGCCATTTCCTTGAAATAGGGCTGTTAAGGTGAAGCAAATCTTTAAATAATGTTAAGAACAAGGAACGATGACGACAGTTCTGTCCTCTGCCTATGAATTACAAGCTTAGGTGAACACAGGTGAAAGTCAAACAATGCCAAGGACAAAAGGTAAGAGATTTCTCAATTTAAAGCAGAAAGAGCTTAAGTCTGTCTTTGTAGCAGACACAGTTAATTATTAAAACATATACTGCATTATCTACAATTCTAAGCGGCTTAACAAAACATTCAGAAAATAAGCCAAACCCATACACTTTGCCTAAAGGCTTATTGGCTTCTCTAAGCACCTAGGGACCATGAGCAGAAAGGTCCAGTCCTGAAAACTCTAGCCCTGGTTCAGATATGTTAGTTTCAGGCATGCTGGATAAAGGAAAGCGCAGTTGCTTACCAGTAGTAGGTGTTCTCCTAGGACAGCAGTATGTTAGTCCTCAGGAATCCCGCCCGCCTTCCCATGATGTTGTGTTTTCAGTTTTTTTTTATTTTTTCACTTGTATTTTTGCTATGTTACGAGACTAAGGGGGACCTCACGTGGATAGCGGCATGCTTAGTCTGCTGGTCAAAGCTTCTAGAAACTTTGACAAAAGTTTTCCGTGCCGGGCTCCATCGGATGATGTCACCCACATGCGAGGACTAACATCCTGCTTGTCCTAGAAGAATAGGATGCATTCCTGCTAGAGTAGTCCTTAGCTTTCTGGCTCCAGGGAAGGAAACAACTTTTTTCTCTAATCTGCCAGATTGAACAAATGACTACTCCTCTAGTCTGTATCTCCTGGCAACCCTCAAACAATCGTGGCCTCTGAAGGACCAGGAAGTCTAACGGCCCTCATCTTCTGGTAGCTTGAGATGTAACCTCCCCTAGATTCTAAATCAATGTTGCCAAAGTCTCCAAACAAGTATCCCACACTCAACAGGAAGATAATACAGGCCAATCTGTCACCAGTGAGGCAACCATAACAGAAACCACTGACCTAGAAGAAATTCTGATAACCTCATATAAACACGTCTGTCAAGAACGCCACTCCCAATTCTAAACAGCCCCACTTCCCTGACTGCGAGGGAGCTGCTGCACCCAGTGCCAAACTGCCCAAGCCACAAATAGAAACCTGAAGTGCCAGAGCCATAGTGAAGCCATGCTTCAGGAAAGACTCTGTCCTGGGGATATTTAAGGGCCATTCAGTCTTCCATTAAGATAGTAGTTTGTGGGTCAAAGCCAAAAACGGGAGTCACGTGATGACTGGCTGAGAAAGCAGATGCCTGGGTGAGAGCTCCTAAGTAGCCCCCCTCCTATCTTACACATTCTGGACCCTAGATTAAACATTTTGTTGCTTTTTTGTTATTGGAACTTTTGTTCCTGAGTTTACTTCTCATTTGGTGGCAAAATTGGAAAGATTTTATGGACAAAACGGCTGTCCGGGAACCACCTGATGTGTCTGCTAAGCCACGGAAAACTATGACTGATAAGAGCAAACCCATATCAGAGCTTGCTTCTGCTGAAGTCACCTTCTCGAAGGAGGTTATTAAAGAACTCTCTCTGAAAATCTCTAAGACTGTTACTAAATCAGTGACAGATGTTTGGGTGAATTGACCCTCTAAAATACAATCTTTCCTGGACACACTCACACAACGTAGATTCAAGTAGCTGAATCCCACATTTCACAGCAAGAGGATAGGTTTGAAAATCTTCAAAACGCAAGAATCACGACTTTTACAAACAAATGAGCAGCTTGCTAACAGATCAGAGGATCTTGAAAACAGATCCCGTAGGAGCAATATCTACCTCAGTGGTATTCCAGAATCTGTAAAAGATGTGGAGCTTAGACATCTGTGTGAAAACTGGCTACCCGAGCAGCTGGAGCTTCTTATGTATCGTCAGAATATCCCAGTAGAAAGAGCACATAGGCTGGGAGTACTTCGGGAAAATACCCTAAAACTTCGCCAAGTGATCACAAAAATCTTTAATTATGCTGACAAGGAAGCAATCATGGCAGCATTCCGTAATGGAAGCTGCTTTATAAGGGTTCTCAGGTCTTGCTTTTCTTAGATTTCTCTGCTAAAGTCTCAGCAGAACGCAGAGAACTTTCTCCCTATTGTGCAAAGCTATTTCAGAAGAGAATAAGACTTCAGCTCCAATTTCCAGCCAATGCGAATTAGCCGTAACGGTAAGACTAAAAGTCTTGAATGACAAAAAGGAGACTGAAGCTTTCTTACTGCAATTGGAGTGACATTCAGTGATGAACGTTTCTAGCTTTGTTTTGCAGTCAAGTCAGGGTTTGCACGTTGCCTTGCAGGAGCTTACCTTATTTATTTATAAAGTACTTTTATAGAAACTAAGATGGCGCCCGAGACACTGGTAGGTAGCTCAGCTGCGTAGTAAAGGTTACGCGCCACACTAGAATCAAACATATGCACTGGATAGAGTATTGTTTTTTTTAATTATTGTATTGGGTCTGGACCATTATTTATGTTGTACTGGTTAAGTACTTTTTTTTTTTTTAGTAGCAGATATATGCACAATGTCCGGTGTATTTTTTTCTAATTCTTTTTCTACTAAGGGGTCTACGGAGAGGGATGCTAGTAGTGATTGGAGAGAATACCACAGAAAGGGGAGGGAGAAGGGGAAAGGGTGACTTTACTGAGCAAGATTCTGCTGTTTTGGCTAATTTTTTTTTTTGGGAGGGGTGAATGGCTGGTGATGAATGGATTGATTATAAAATACTTTCAGTCAGGAATCTCGCTTGAATGTCAGGCACACTCATTTTTGGGTGATGCTCTGTCATGAGACACCTAAGCTGGAGGGTCTCACAGGGCAATCTGCTTTATTTCTTTTTTTTTTTACCTGTCTGAGGCATTCTTTGGTTGGGGTCATGGCTAATTTTAAATTCTCTTCCTTAAATGTAGTCTGCATTCATTCCCCTGTGAAGAGGAAAAAGATCTTTTTTGCTTTTTATAGGCAGCATGCTGATATAGTTTTGTTTTTTTTTAAAGAAACTCATTTGGATAAGAAAGAGCATTCCAAACTGACTCAAGACTGGGTAGGTCAGTGCTATGTGGCATCTTTTTCCTCCAGGCACTGTGAGCTGCCATTCTTCACAAAAACTTCCCCTTTAAGCAGGGAAATTTATTAAAGATCCCCAAGGATAATATATTGACTGGCACCAAATGTGTAGAGTCACTTTTTTTCCTAATATACTAGCTTGATTAAGTCAATTTATAGGGTATCACTTTGTTGCGACAGGCGACTATTACAGCAGATAGGGTTGATTGTAAACCTGCTAAGGTTCCCAAGAACAACTGGGAGCAGTTAGGTGTGAACTTTCTTTCCTCTGAATTGCAGCTGCTCGATATTTGGAGGGTCTTGCATACAGACGAAAGATTTTACATTTTTCTCCCATCCTCATGGCAGTCTACTACTCTCGTTTGGATGGAGGGTTTTTGGGTTTTTTTGTTATTTCCAGCACAATTTTCTCAATGTGTTGTCTGCAAATATTCTTAATGTCCCCTTTCTGATTACGCCATTATTTCCCTGATGTTTAGTTGTGGAGATAGTGTGATTCATCCTCCACGGTAGAGGTCTCCACCTATTTTAACAAGGAGTTTCATATCTATTTATATTCGACTTGGTCCACTTATTATGTAGAAAATATATATTCTAGAGTGGATAAGGTCACATTCTGAGGCCATATTATTGCATATGTAACGGGAAAGAGACAAGAGATTGATGCTAGTATTTTACGACTGACTCGCAATATTCAGTCTTTAAAAACAGCAGTATTTGCATACTATGCAGGAAGCAATTATATCAATTACTGGAAGAGCAAGCAAACGTACAGTATTTCTTTTAAATTCCAACCACTGGATGGCTTTTGACAAGACTCGTGCATAAAGAGGAAAAGTCACATCTCATCCCTGCTCTTAAACTGCAGTCAGGCGTTTTTTCCTACTAAACTCTCTGAAATCTCAAAGGTTTGTAGAGTTGTACGCCTCCCAGAAGGGGCCAGATCAGTCTCTTTAGACTTTTTTTTTCCCCAAGGTAGGAATCTTCCCAGACTATCTGAAGAGCGTGTGTCTCTCGAACAAACCTTTAACTAAGTTTGAAATTATCACACACATCAAAAAATTAAAATTATCTAAGGCCGCTGGGCCAGATGGTTTGGGCAATGAATTTTACAAAGTTTTGGGTCCCTCTTTAGCACCAACTTTGCAAGCAATGCTCACCATACTACATAAAGGAAAGGCTCTCCCTCTTACCCAAATTATTTTGGCCAATATCATTGCTTAATTCAGACGTGAAATTGTTTGCTGCTATCCTCGTCGACAAAATGGGAGAAGTTATTCCCCATCTTGTTGAGTCTGACCAAGTAGACTTTGTTTGTAACAGGTTTTCTTTGGTGAATGTAGTAAAGGTCTTACTGTCCTTGTAAGAGAAGAATTCTGATGCTCTTTTTCCTCAGTTTAGATGCTGAAAAGGCGTTTGACAAGGTTAACTGGTCCTATCTGTTTTGGCTACTTTCTGAACTGGGTTTTTGTGATTTCTTTTTACACAGTTTACAGGTGTTGTCTGCCTCCCCCCCAGTGCTCAACTTTTGGTTAATGGCAACCATTCCCATTGTCGCGCAGGCTGCAGAAGGGCAGCACAGAAGGGTCTGCTGCTGCTTGCATTTCTGGCAATACCTGGATAAGCACAGGGCAACTGAAAAGTTTCTCCACTCCCTCAGAGTCCCTTTGAGAAAATAGGAGCCACCAGCACTGCTCAAGTGCCAGGTCCGACAGTTTCCACACTGGTGGCGCCACTCAGCCATGATCATATGATTGCAGGGACTGCTGGTATTCCAAAACCACTGGAATACCAACCTCCATAGAAAGGGAGAGAGAAAGCAGGTATGGTCCAAAACATGGCCAGAAAGCTAAGGACCCAGTCCCAACTGAGCCCCAAAAACCCCCCAACAGACTTGAGCCTGCAACCACTGGCTGACAACCTCCCAGGCACTAGATGCAGAAAGCTCCTTCTTCCTTTAAAGCTCTGCACTCACTCAGTTTAATTTTTTTTAACCAACTTTACTTGGCCTCAGAGAAGAAGGGCCAATGAAAATAAGAGTAGAAAGGGATGGGGGTAGACAAGAGGCATAAACACACCCTGAGGAACACTTGCTCAAAGGGAAAATCCTGAGCTAGCCTGCTTCCCACCCTGTCCCCCCCAGCCCTAACCTGCCAAGCTCAGGGGGCAATGCAAAAAAAGGTGCACTGAAAGTGGGTGCCAAGTGTTCAGCGCCCGCTTTCCTAACATGCTCCCAAGCACCTCTCCTGGGGGCGCGATGCAATATTTAAATTGGGGCTCATGCTGTCAAGGAGGTGCTAGGGGAGATTGCATGCCCCAGCACCTCCATGACAGCGTGCGCCCAAGAAAAGGTCCGCTGTCAGAGGCTGTCCGCCAGTTAAGAAAACAGACGCTAAATTTATCAGTATCAGTTTCCCTAACCGGCACACATCCACAGGTTAGGGAAAATGGATCCTGATAAATTCAGCGTCTGTTTTCCTGAACCTGACTACCGGCACCCGTGTCTGACCTGATAGGAGTTCCTTCATGTACGTATTACAAGTTTAGCCACTAAGTGACAGCCAAGACTCATCTCAGCCAACACAGTCAAACCAACCCATGTCTCCCATACAGCCAAGCATAATACCAAAGCAGTGGGCCAGCTCTGGCATGTACCTTTTCAATCAGGGCCTCATGTTTCACTTTCTCGTCTTTAAAATCTTCATTAACATTCAGAGTTAAGATGGGCAACTCTTGCAGGTACTCAAAATCCATCCTATTAGAGTCAGGGGAACAAAATATTGAATTAGCATGGTCAGACATTCCAAAAGATGACAAAAGAAAGTTCAAAAACTTAGCACCCCCCCACCCCAGAAATATGCCTGCAAAAAAAAATAAAATATTTTAATTGGTTAACACTACATGCACTAGAAACGTTTATTACCATTTTTCAGTCTCAACCAGGAAGGCATACCCGATTTTGACTCAGGACAAAATATTCTTGCTTTAAGACAAATTTCATGCAATGATTCCTAATTTTACTTAAATACCCCAAAACAATCTTGTCAACCTAAAATTAATCCAACAATGACCTAGAGTTACAAAATAAATTACTTCAGAGATAGTTAAGAATACTTGATGTAGCACATTTTGCATTAGAAGAAATAGCCTTACAGTCATAAATTTCCTTCCACATAAACCTACAGTAACTCACAAGAGCTGCTCTTAAACTCTGTCCACAATCTTCAATCAGGTCAAGTTTTCAGGATGTGCACAATAAAAAAAAAAAAATCTTCACGAAATTAATTCTGCATGTACTTGCTCTAAAGTCTGAGTATCATGACCTTTCAAGTTAACTATGAGAATAAACCTTACATCTAAAAGGACAGTCATCATGCATTTTGCCATTTGTACACACTATGTACTTTTTCCCCTTAAACAAAAATAGATACTAAACTTCTACTGTAGTTTCAAGCTGTTTTCGTTTGACTACAAATGTCAGAATGCCTCAGATATGTGCCCAACTGTGTAAGGGGCTGACTGATATTAATCACGCCTGGGAGGCCAGCTATAGTCTGTTGCATCCTATCAAGGCAAAGCAATACTTAAAAGTTCTAACAGCAAACGTGATGCATCTTGTGGTTACACATGCAAAATCTTTGGTAGGTTTCTCCTCCCTCCCCCCCAATTATGTTAATTTTCTTCTCCATAAGTATGAATTAAAATTAAGCTGTCTTGTCTCACCTCTCTAACTTACCTTTGAGTAATTGCCATAAGTAAATTCTAGCTGAGAATGAATCTCAGAAAGACACCAAAATAACCTTCAGCAGGACTTTCGTGCCCTGGTAGATAAGCGAGCCTTACCGCATTGTCCTGTGTTGAAGCCAGCACTCGTGCTTGTAGTGAAGCTTCTCCAAGTATTCCACTGGGATTCCTTGCTCTTCTTCTCGCCCTCGCAAGTAGATTCGATTCAAGCATTTCTAAATGGTAAAACCAAAAATAGGTCAACTTACAACGTCGTCAGAGCTGGGGTAACCTGTGCTTGCTTTATTCAAGCAAGGGAAACTGCAATAGCATAAAATGTTTAGATAGAGGTTTGAAAAAAAATAATCAAAGCAGCTTTTGCTTATGATTTTTAAAGTAATTCCAGAGAAGACTCATTCTTCGGGTTTTTGAAAAGCTCTTTTCTCTGCATCTTTTTCCACATTTATGAATCCAAGTAAAGATGGGCTGATTTGCTGAGCCTCATGATTCCAGGGGTATAAAATGAAGGATTAAAAAAAACAAAAAAACCCCCACACACCCTCTCCCCTGATCAAGGCTGTTTGCCATATTTCTTTTCCTGGGTTTTCAGACAAATGGCAGCTTTTCAGGTTCTTCTTTGCAGACCCTACTTCATGTGAATGGCACACAGGAGCTAATCAAATGACCAGTGTAGAGATCCTCTCCTCCACCCCTCTTCTATTCATTGCCTCTTCTTCCTCGGCTATTCTCGCCTTTCGGTAACCCCTACACCCCCCCGTTCCCAGCATCACCCACTGATCTGAAACAGAAGATCTGGCAGTGCAATAAGGCAGCAAGGGATATAAGCATGTTTAGACTACAATGCTGCTGGTATACCTGGGTACCAAACACCCTACTCAAGAGACCATCTCAAGGATAACAGGAGCAAGAACAGTTTAAAGAAAGCTGGAGCTGAGGCTGGCTCTATGGCGTGGGCACTAGAGGTTGCCTCTCCCCCTCACCTCAGGGGTCGCTCGCAGGTAAATGATGCCATCCAGCTCAAGCCTGTCACAAAACTGCTTATTCATCCAGTCGTGCCAGTCCTGGTAAATAGTCCATTCCGTTTCATTCATGCAGTCAGCCTCGTACAAATTAGATGCAAAAATATACCTGAAAAAGGAGAACATTTCCAAAATCAACCAAAAGTGAAAAGTGAATACACGTCGTTAAAAGGCTGATGGCTCGGTGGCACCATTTATCCTCTTATCTTCATGTCGTAACTGCGCTCACTCAGTGACCCCCCCTTGTTGTGATCATTGCCATGCACATTCCTCCAACAGAGTGTGTCCCAAAATCTTCCCCACTAGGAATGCACTAAAAATCTCATCCATATCCAAACCTCCATAAATCCTGCCAGTATAATACTATGTTTGAAAGCACACATGACCAGAGCTAGAAAACTGCACGCAAGCACCTATCCCCTGCAGCTTCCCTATAAATGAATGCAGAGCATCTTGTGAGCCATTCAGGATGAAGGGAACGGGACAGCAAAGCAAAGTCAAGCTCTCCTTAAAGATTATCTCCCCTCTGTTTTGCGAGTGTTCCTATTTTGTTTTTTGCATAGAGGCAACATCATTCTGCCAGTGACTAAGCCATGCAGCTATCTAGAGACCAGATTCCTCTCACAGCATTAGATGGGACTTCCACACTCATTGCAGATGTCCAATCAGTAGAAGGCTTCTGTGTTGCCTTAAAACCTCACGTATGACATCTTTGGTCAGTTCTTATGTTAGCCCCTTAAAAGTTAATCAGAACCTGCAGAAAATCTAATTTATCCAGCTCCAGTACGACTGCTAGAGCTCCGCACAACAGCATGGAAGATGAAGCAGTTCATTGTGTGACTTGACAGCTCAGTCACTGAAAAAAAATCCTCGTTTTCCAATTTGCTTCTCACTGCTCAGCCACAATCAGCGTTAAGAGGTTTTATTTTTAATAAAAGCGCTTTCTCTGTATGGTTATGAAGTCAAGTTTTATCCTGAGGTAGCAAACTGGTCACCATCTGCAAGCCATGCTAACAATTACAGAAAAAGTTGTAAAAAAACAAAACACAAACACAAAAACACACACAACCCAAAAACAATACAGCATGAACAGTGTGACTGCAACACAATTATAAGGCAGCAAGCATTCGGGAATATAAAATAAGGAAGACATGAAAAAAATGACAAGATACTATCTGAGGACAAACCAGTATTTTCTTTATGGTTTCACTTGTATCTGAAATCCTGCTCTAATCTGTCACCACTACCATCACCCGCATCCTCTTTTCCAAACACCTTGGGAAAAAAAAAAAGCGGATCCGAGCCAGATAGGCATTATGCATCAATAAAATGAAATCTGCTTAGTTGGGATAGGAAAATGTGTTCTTACCTGCTAATTTTCATTCCTGTAATATCACAGATCAGTCCAGGCTCTTTGAGTTTTGCCTCCCTGCCAGCAGATGGTGACAGCGGAGAAAAAAAAAAAAAAAGGTTTCACTGATGCTGCATGTAACCTAGTGTGCCACCTGCAGTCTCAGTATTGACCCGTACCCAAGTCAAGATGATTAAAAATAAAGACTCCAAAAATCCCTTCAACAAGGAGGGGAAAAAAAGCCTCAAAGGCAGAAAGCCCTTGCAACAGTAACCAATCAGCACCTCTCATTATACGTTAAATATCAGTACGAGCAGACTCCAACAGGTGGGGCTCTGGGTTGATCTGTGGTAGTACAGGAATGAAAGTTACCAGGCAAGAACCAGTTTTCCTTTCCTGTTCACACCCAGTTGGAACGGAATGGAGTGGCCTCAGCCATGGCCCGCACAAAACCAGCAAAAGTTAAGTCCTCAGGCAGGGACCGGTGTCGCTCCTCTGAAGACACGTCAGAGGGAAGGTCACCGGCGTCATCGGAAGACGACTGAGGTATCATCCCCCTCATGGGTCATAAGGGGCATCATCGCTAAGATCGCTCGAGATGCCTGTGGGGGGAGACCTTCCCAGGGCCAACGGCTTGTGCACAGAGGGCACTAATGGACTGGGTAATGCTAGCTGTGCAATAGAGGGCCTTGACGGCCCCTCTGGCTTCAGGCCTCTTCTCTTCAGAGGACCTCACAGTGGGGATGGCATCGGGAGGAGGCAGCACCAGTGGCCACTGGGGCATCAATGGCACTGGCATTGGCTGCGAGGAGAGAAGGCAGAGCAGAACGCCAAGGCACTCCAGCAGCAGTGCCAACACCAAAGGGGCAGGCTCTGGCACTAGTGGGGTCAGTGGCTCGATGCCCTGCAGGGCTCAAGCAACCGCATCCTGTGTTCAAGCTCCTCCTTGATGGCTGAAGACAGAAAAGCCTGAGATGGCAGTGGCAGCATGGCCAGATCCCCCCCCCCCACCCACCTCAGAGGCCCCGAAGAGAATCTGCATCCGGCATCAGTTGGGAATGCCTCGGACCCCTGGCCTCGATGGAGGGCGATACCTCCTCGACATGGGGTCACTTCAGGGGCATCACAGCAAACAGAGAGGCCAACCAGAGCCCGGCAGCATGGTTTTCGGGACTTCCCATGGTATTCGGCCCAGTCTTCCTATTGATGCCCCAGCACCAAGGATGAAGGTGACTATCCTGAAGTCCTCAAGCGAAAGGCGGCTAATGAAGGCTGATCTCTGGCACCCCTCTCCACTGGAGGAGGGGTGGACATAGAGGGATTGGTGTCTATTGGCTCTGCACCCTTTTGGCATTGATGCCCCCAAGGCCGGTGGTCAAGGGCTCTGACTTCTTGGACTGGAACAACTTCTCCATCTTGCCCAGGCGGGCATGCCGGCCCTTAGGGGTTATCTGGTCACAAGAACGACAGCCCTGGATGCCATACAATGCCCCCAGTCAAAGGATTCACATCTTGTGAGGATCCCTGAGGGACACAGTCAGAGGGCACAGGGGGCATCAACAAAAACCCAACGACGACATGACAAAAAGAAGGCCGGCAAGCGGTTGCTGACTCTTGGACACCGGAGGATTTTGCTACTGGAAATAGACCACACAAGGCAAAAAAAAAAAAAAAACCAAAACCCTTAACACACCACCGGCTAACTAAGGCTGGGAGGAATGGAGAGGGACCCAGCGCAAGAAACACTTTCCAAAAAAAAAAAAAAAAAGGAAGAACACGAGCTCCACAACAGTTCTGCAGAAAAGACTGAAGAGGGACCCTGCGTGGACAGTGGCATGCTGTGTGCCAGTCAAATTTTCTAGAAGCTGACAAGTTTTCTGTGCCGGGCTCCATCCAACGTCACCCATGTATGAGGACTACCATCTTGCTTGTCCTAGAAGGAAAAACTCTGTAGCAATTCACTTCGTGTCCAAACGAGGCCAGGTTCTCATTGATACAAAGAGCATCATTAACTTTGTAGCCAGCTCTTTCGCAAGATGCACTAATTACCATCTCTTTACATCAGTCAGTAACCTTTGGTACATCTTGTAACTTTCATTGCCTCTGATTCTTATAAGGCTGCCAGCAGCCACTTTTTACGTTATATGTTAATACAAATCCAAAAACCGTACTGCTGAAATACTGTCAATCTGGCAACTAATTTAATCTCAAAATATTTGTAGTCTCCCAGTCTTTGAGACCTTCCACAGAGATCTATTCCGATATTTGTATTATTTAAGCACACTTTGCAAAGTCTCTGAAGTCCAATAGCACCTACTCAATACTCAAAAATGAATTTGGTTCTTACTATTTATACTCTCCATATGGTGCCAGACACATCTTATTGCAACAAAGAAGTGTTATGAATACAGGATAATGTATCTGGCAAAACCCAGAGTTACTTCATCTTAGAGCATGAATTAGTACATTAACAGAAGAAATACTATCTTCTTGGTGTCTACCAACTCAATTAAAAATCCATCTGATACTGAAATCTACTCTTCACTCTTTTCTAAAAATTGAAGCAGTAACAAATTAAATACAAAAATTATGTTACGATGCCAATATGATACAACCCATTATTTAGGATTATGGATTGTATTACAAAGAGCACTACTAATGACCTTCCTGTTTTGCAAGAGGAACCAGAATGTAAACTAGAAGGCACTAGAGTAACAGCGTCAAAAATAGCTTCTGGCTTTTATAAATAATTGTGCAAAGGGCAGGTGGCTTGCTCCAAAGTTATGAAAAGAGAAGAAAACAATTGTGCAGATACTGGAAAATTATAAAATGATTGGGGGAGGGGGCATGGAGGACAAATCACTTCTTCCTTGAGGATTCTATAAAACTCACTGGGGAAGCCATTTTCTCCGAGAGCCTTCCCAGTTGACATGGTTATTGCTTTCCCTGATGGATTTCTTGCCATACAGTATCAATTTTTAATAGATGAATTTGTTTAGAAAAAAACTGTCCATTGCTTAAAATGAAGGTGAGCCTTGAGATTTGAATTCACTTGCATTTGATTCATGTCGGTAACTGTTCTATGTCTTTATCCAGTAGGTGCAAGCTCAGTTCTTGCTTCTTTATGACTTAGGCTGTCTTTTGGTAATGCTTCTCCTCTTTCAAAAGAGTGCTGTTTCAGTCAAAATAGGGCAAACTCCACCTTTGTATGGAACAAAGTATTCAGATCGGTTCTAGCTTTTTGCCAATACATCAGCAACATTTGCTTGTCACTTAAAATGTATTTATTTTTATACCGCCTAGAAGAATTTCTAAGCAGTTTACACTATTAGCATCCCCCTACATATGCCAACACAGCAATCAACTGACCCCCTCCACCAAGCCTTACCGGAGTCCCATAGTATGCCCATCTGTAGAGCCCACATTGAGGGCTATGAATTTCTAATGTATTTAAGTGCAAATAAGAAAACCCAAACAATTTTAAGCGATATAGGATTACAACCAGACTGCTAAGACACACTCATGCTCGTTTGTATGGCCATTTTGATAGGATACCACTTTGAGCATATACATGTGGATTGCAAAGTGCTTTGCCACTACTGGTATCTACTTTGCCTATTTGCCACTAAGGATCATAGCTTGTGCTGTTCAAACAAGGTAATAACAAAAAGGAACCTTAATCTCCAAGTGCTGAATTTTAGATAGTCAAGTATCTTAGATTTTCCCACCTCGGTTGAAGGGGACCTCGATTGTAGATTACAGATTCCAGCTTATTTGTTACTCCTTCATGATGCTCAGATATTAGGATTATAATCCTTTTGCTAACAGATGTGAATGTACTGCACAGATGCAAGAGCTACAGCACACCTCTGACATGACAAACCAAAGTTCTGGCCACTAAATAAAACCCATACATTATTGGTTACAGAAGTTCAGCAATGCATAGCAACCTTTCCTGGTCACAGATATGCCAACTCCCAGCCCATTTACTATACCAAGAAACAGGGGTTACTCATAGGCCCCCTTCAATTTGCACTCACCTGTCACTGTAAACTGAGCGCTCAAAAAAGAGCACGGGCTTTTCTGCCTGCTTCAGCTTCCCATCCAGAGCACCCAGCTGAGCCCGGATTCTGCTCAGGCAGGCATAAGCCTGGAACATGAAGGACCAGCGATCCGGCTTCTCATACATCATCTGAAGCAAGTTCCCACCGCTCTTCTGAGAGGTAGTCAGCTCCTGTCAAAAATAAATAAAATGCATAATAAATGCAACAGGAAAGAGTGCTGCAGCCTCTCTAGCAGATTGTATAACCTACTGCAGGTGTCACACATCCCTTGCTTTGTTTACTCCGTGCATGTACTTCAATAGGGACAGGAAGTCCCCATGGGGAAGTAATATTGGCCCTTTAAAGTGAACCTTCACTCTGTGAGGTCTTTTTTTTTTGTTTAAGAAAGGGAAGGAGGAAGGGAGGGGGGGTATGTTCCCACAATCTCCCCCTCCCAGAAAGATTACAACAATTCTCTGCTATAAAACCTCAGGACCAAGGTTATCCATTACAGCTCCACCAGTTGGAGGGCTGTCCATCCATGCATACTCCCCTATTTCCCTAATCGCACTGGACTGTTGCAAGACCTATTAATAACCCAAAAAGTGGCCTAGGTTACATATTTTACACAAAAGGCGTAGGTGATCGCTCACATCAAGATAAACCCAACATGGCATTTTTCAACAGAGTTCATATTGGCAATCAAACAGCTATACAAAAAGCTAGCTATTCATAAATGGGTTTGTTTTTGCACACATATTGTAAACTAGATTAGCTCTGGCAATCACATTATTAAAGCTGAAGCTCAGTCTGCAACATAAAAACATGGATAATGGAAGGAAACAAACAAAAAAAAAAAAACAGCCACACTGAAATGAGAATGTGCTGGTGACTGTGCTCTTGCCAATAAAAGAAGGGTTGCCAAGTGCCTCCAGAGGGGACAATACCCTGAGCAACCTCTATTAAAAAGTGTCCCAACTCCTCCTCTACTGCCCACTGAATCTTTCAATGGCTCAGAGGGAAACTGTAAAGATGGGGAAAAAAAAAAAAACCCCGCAACCCATGGAGTTGCAGGAGACAGATTTGGAATGTCAAACTTCATCCAAAACTTCAAAGACAGAAAGGAACTGAAAAGAAAAAGGCATTTGCATTTTAAAGACAAAAAAAACCCTTAAGGTCTTCCATCAAATGTTAGCAAACCAGCAGTGCTAGAGACTCTGCAGCCAGGAGAAATAAGAGTGGAGAAAGGAGGCTCTGTCTAACACTCCAGGTCCACACTTAGTCCTAATGCGAACTATTCTTTTCACTACGGGATCAGGGGACTGTGTGGCGCCAGCACTAGCAAAGCCCTGCTTGGCAACTGCAGATGTGGGCACTTGTCTGCATGGGCTGAGACTGTGCTCAAGAACAAGGCAAGATGACCCATCAGGAGGAATGCCTGCAAGTGAAACCCTATGTCCTTTACTGCAGGGGGGTGGGAGCACAGCTACAACTGGACTTCTTGATACCGTCTCCCACACCACCACCAATTCACTGCCCATCAGTACCAGGAAACAAGATTCTCTATTCCAAGGCATGTTACATCAAGCTGAGACGCATCGGAAGCCATTTTTACCACATAGCCTTTTTCTGGGCCACATATGGAACAGTAAAAGTGACCTACATCTTTCTGTGGCAGGATAAAGAATCCTAAATGAGAAATTCAGATCATGTTATCGGGCGTTTACACTCTAGAGCACAGGGGTGGCAGTTGGAATCAATACATTTGGAATTTCACCCCTAACCAATTTGATGCGGGTAGAGAGAGAAAAAAAAAAAAAGAAATCAGCTCAATAGTCTGTTCTTCAGCAAAAGGACAGAAAAGGAGACCAAGAAAAACAGTAAGCCAGGGGGGGGGGGGGGGGGGGGAACAGCTGGAAAACTAGAAGCACAAAATGCTCCTAGTTTGGGCAATAAAGTTGCATATCTGTAGGCCCCAATGGTGGAGGCAAATTTGAATATTATTGCTATTACAGAGGTTCAATGAGTCTCATAGGACTATACTGGCCTATATTTGGTGAAGGAATAAGATGATAAAGAGCTGCATCTCCCCTTCTATGTCAAAATATCCAAGCAACAGAAATACAGGGAGCATGGGGAAAAGGAGGAAGGGCCGTGGGTTGTCTTCAAAAGATGCTGCTGCTTCCATTTAGACTGGAGTGATCTATAGGCCTCCGACAGACAGAAGTTGCTGGTAGGAGATTTTAATCTTCCGGATGTGGCTTAGAGTATCCTTTCTGCAGAATCTGGATATTCAAGGGACCTCTGTTCAAATAAATGGTGATGGAACCCACGAGGAGAGGAGAAATACTGGACCCCGGTACTCACAAATGGAGATCTTGCTAATGTCCATATAGGTGCCCACCTAAGCACCAGTAATATCAAAGTCTTACTATTTGATAATGGCCAAGGAGGAAAGAAGTCACAAAGCTTAAAGTTCTGGATTTCAAAAACACTGACAATGGTAAAATGGGAAGATACGTTGAGGAACAGCTGCAAGGCTGGGAGAAGATAGATGAAGTGGGCCAACTAAAAGCAGCTATCCTAATGGCAGTAAATCTTTATGTAAGAAAAGTCAACAAAAGCAAGAGAAAAGGAACTATATGGTTCTCTAAAGAGATGGTTAAAGAAAAGACAAAAAGATTAGCATTCAAAAACTACAAAGGACTTGAAAAAAAACAAAAAACAGGGAAGAATATTTCATGATGCTAACAGATGAGCAAGAAATCAGGATAGCAAAAAACTCAATTAGAAGAAAGGAATGATAACCAGAACATGAGGAAACAATATTCTCTCCAGGTATGTCAAAGAAAGGGAGAAAGGCCAGAGTTAAACTAAAGAATGAAAGGCGAGAAGGAACAAATGTGTAGTGAGAGAAAGAAAAAGCAGAAATATTAAATACTTCATTTCAATATTCACTAAAGGCAATCTTGGGAGGGCAGGCAATTCTGGCTGGCAAGAGTACAGATAAGAGTGGGGTAGATACTCATTTTACAGAAGAAAGCGTTTTGGTGGAACTAGCAAACCTGAAAGTGGACAAGGCCATGGGGCAGGATACATCTCAGGATACTAGGGAAGCACAAACAAACAGATGGCGGGTCACTGACTGGGTTTGTTCAAAAGATCCTTGGCGACATGAATCATTCCAAAAGAGTTACACACACAAAAGAATTGCCTCCAATATAAAATCTACTGAACAGCTTCCTAAACATTTGCGTGTCTACACACTGTTGATGCTGCTTAGCATGGACTATTTTTGGTTGCATGGCTCCCTCTTGTGTTAGTTTTGTGCTCAAGCAGCAGCAAAAAAAAAAAAAAAAAAAAAGTTATTTTATATGTACACACACACACCGTATACACAGTATATTCTGTTCACATGCATAAGCTTTGCCTGCATGTGTAAGTTTCTCTCAAATCTAGTATCACTTGAGGGCAGGGGACGACAGATTCCCCAACAGCAAAACCCCCAGGTGAGATCCAATGTGCAGCTAATTCAGAGTTTCTCTAAGGGCCCCCCCTATTGCAGGCTGTCACTGCGACAATGTTGGGTTTACGGAAAAATTTTGAAATGGGAAAATTTTCTGGAAAATATTGACATGGAAAATTCTCGTTGGCATAAAATTTGCATTTAAAGGTCTTAGAAAAAAAAGTTGTGCATTTTCTTGATTCTTAAATAGATTTGATTCAGTTTAGCACAGGGGTCAGGAACCTATGGCTCTTTTGATGGCTGCATCTGGCTCGCAGACAAATCTTTAATAAAAAAGTAAAAATCTAACAAAATCCCCCACCCTCCTGACCTCCAAAATTAATTTACTACAACCCCCACCCTCCTGACCCCCCCAAGACCTGCCAAAAGTCCCTGGTGGTCCAGCGGGGGTCCAGGAGCAGTCCCGGGAGAGATCTCCTGGACTTGGGCTGCCAGTAATCAAAATGGCGTCAACGGCCCTTTGCCCTTACTATGTCACAGGGGCTACCGCCACCATTGGTCGACCCCAGTGACATAGTGAGGGCGAAGGGCCGTCGGCGTCATTTTGACTACTGGCAGCAGACAGCCCAAGTCCAGGAAATCGCTCCCGGACCCCGCTGGATCACCAGGGAGTTTTTGGCAGGTCTTTGGGGGGGGGGGGGGGGGGGGGCGGGGTTTAGGAGGATGGGGGTTGTAGTTAGTATGGCTCTCACGGAATTACATTTTAAAATATGTGGCGTTCATGGCTCTCTCAGCCAAAAAGGTTCCCGACCCCTGGTTTAGCATGTTATTTCTACATATCCCTCTTGCATCACCATTTGGGATTGACAAAGATTAGAAGCTAAGAATTAATCTACTAATTCATCTAATTTTTGCTGTAATGCTGGCTTCATATTGTTAAGTTTGTATTGGGGAGAAGTACATTTAACTTGTGCATTTCTAAAGCTTTCCATTTGAATGAAATGCAGTTTGACTCAAATTGTTTTGCAAACCTAGCACCATCACCAACCCTCTTCCTTCTCTTATATACACTACCTGATTCTTACAGCCTTGATTAAATCAGATAGCTGACGTAACAGCCCACTGTCCAGTCTGCTTTAAAGTTTAGCCCAGCTCTAATGGATAAACACTTAGGGGTAGATTTTTAAACCTATGCACGTGCATGTGGCATGCGCAAGGGGAGAATTATGCAATTTTCGCACAGCAACGTATCCCAGCCTTCCCCAGTTCCTTTCCAATCCGCTCTAATTAAGGAGTGAACTGGGAGGGAACTTCCTACCCCTCTCCTCCTCACCCCCTTAAATCCAATTTTTTTTTACACCTTTGTAGAGCAACTTACTTCAGCTCCTGAGCTGAAGTAAGTTGCACACAACTGGCACCTAGCTGGTACACAAGGCTCCAGGACAGCAAACAATGGTGCTGTCCCGGCCCACCCCACCCCAAACGCGTACCAGCCTTTAGCGCGTGGCTGGCTCTCTCGGAAAATACACATAAGGCCCAGCCACGCACGTAAAGGCTGACTCCTCCTTGTCCCATTGCCCCTGGTGCCATCAGTTCCTGGCAGTGGGCTCCCCACCCTCGAAGGCTCGCATCCATGGTGAGCAAGATCCAGGTCGGTGGGGATAGCCTTACTCCCTTGCTCAGGTGGTCTTCTTGTAGCCACCATTGAAGCTGGGTCTGCACTGCCTCTGGTAGCTGGAGGAGAAAGGGATAGTCCTGGACATTGGATTCCATCTTGACAGTAATGAGCACTGTAGAGGTCGTATGTGGGCTCTTGCCATGGGACCACTTCCAGAGTCGATGTCATAAGGCCGAGGACTTGGAGGTAATCCCATATTTTGGGGCGAAAACTTTTTAGTAGCTTTTGCAATTGGTTCAGTTTTCTTCTCCTTGTAGGGGGAAGAATGACCTTGTCTTGTTTGGTGTTGAACCGGACTCCCAGGTATTCTAGAGTTTGGGAGGGCTGCAGACAGCTCTTGGTTGTATTGACAACCCATCCATGGTTCTCCAGTAGATTCTTGACTCTGGTGGTCGCCTGATGACTTTTCTCGGGAGATTTTGCCTTGATCAGCCAATCGTCCAGATATGGATGCACGAGGATTCCTTCTCTCTTCAGTGTCACTGCCACTACAACCATGATCTTGGTGAACGTCCAAGGGGCTGTGGCTAGCCTGAAGGGTAGCGCACTGAACTGGTAGTAGCAGTTCAGGATCATGAAGCGCTGATGATCTTGATGGACAGGGATGTGCAGGTAGGCTTCTGACAGATCCAGGGAGGTCAGAAATTCTCACGGTTGTACCTCCCTTATGACAGAGCATAGGGTTTCCATGCAGAAGTTTGTTACCCTCAGGTAGCGGTTGACTGACTTGAGGTCCAGGATGGCCCGGAACGTTCCCTCTTTCTTGGGGGACGATAAAATAGATGGAATAGTGCCCAGTATTTTGTTGTTGCGTGGGCACTGTCAATTTTCTGGACAGCACTGACGTTATGGCCTTTAAGGCGAGCAATTTGGTCAGTGTGGAATTCCACTGCCTTCCTCTTGGAGGGGGCGTGGCAAGGGGATTTCACATGTTTGTCCGGAGGAATGCTGTGGAAGTCCAGATAGTATCCCTCTCGAATGATGGTTAGGACCCACTTGTCCGACGTTATCTCGACCCATCTTTGGTAGACTAGGGCAAGCCTGCCCCCTATGGCTTCTTCCTGTGGATGGGTCAGCTGATTCTCATTGTGTCGTGTGGCTGGGGCCTGGGCCGGCTCCCCTCTTGTTGTGCTTGTTCCGAAAGGGCTGGCCCCTGCCTGCGTGGCGAGATGCTTGATGTGTGTTTTTGTAAGGTCTAAAACACTGTGATCCTCTACGCTTGGGTGTTCGGGGAGAGGATGTTGGCTTCTTTTGTTCTTGTCCTCTGGTAGCTGGAGGTACTGGGGATGCACCCATTTGTCAGCTACCTTCTCCAGTTCGCTTCCGAACAGGAGAGCTCCTTTAAAAGGCATTTTTGGAAGTCGCGTCGGCTGACCAGCTTCGGAGTCAGAGTTGACTTCTGGCTGCCACAATGGATGAGATGCCCCTGGCTGAGGTGTGTACACCAGGTCGGAGGTCGCATCTGTGAGGAAGGATATTGCTGGTTCTAGTGCTTCAACGGGCGTGGTGGCGTTCCTGGCAAGTGACAAGCAGGTGCGTGTCACCATGGCACAGCAGGCAGCAATCTGCCAGTGACATAGCTGATATGTCGAATGACTGTTTAAGGATGGATTCCTGACGTCTGTCCTGGGCATCCTTGAGTGCCACTCCTCCCTCGACTGGAATGGTAGTGCATTTTGTGACCACACAGACCATGGCGTCCACTTTGGGAAACACCAGGAATTCCTTGGTTGAGGGTTCCAGTGGGTATAGGGCTTGTAGGGCCCGTCCTCCTTTGAAACTGGCCTCTGGAGCATCCCATTCCAGGTCAATCAGCTGTTGTACAGCTTGAGCAATGGAAAATGGCGGTAGGCCTGACTGAGTCCTACTAGAAGAGGGTTAGTCTTTGGTTCCGCAGTGGTGCTTGTGCCTGGGATGGCCAGTTCCTTCAGGCGGAGACACACAAGGTCTGGTAGCTCATCTTTGGAGAAGCAGCGCATCATGGTTCGGGTAAGGATCTGTTCCTGGAGGGATTTACCCTTCCTCCAGGGAGTCTTGATCTTCCTCCGAGGTGTCTGTGTCCCCTATGGGGAGACTTTTGGCAGGGGAAGGCACGTTTCTGGGAGGCCAAGAGGGCCCTAGGAGGTTAGGGTCTTCCAGTGGCGTCTCTGGCAGTGTCATCGATTGTGCCGGTTGCATGTGGACAAAGGTTTATAAGCCTTTAAAGAATTCTATCCAAGAAAAGGTTCCTGGGTCTAAGTTTAACCCAGCGGCATTCCCCAAGGGTCCCGTCTGAAGAAGGGCAGAGCTGGGGATAGAGAGATCTGGAGTAATAATCAGTGGATCCGGATTCCTGTACTGGCTGGGGAGGGTGTTGCCCTGGCTCTCCCAGAGCTGCGGCCTCTTCCTGCTGCACAGCGGGCTTCTGCCTTGGCCTTCTTGGCTGGTGGTGCCATGGTTTGTGCACGCAGGGCGCTGAAAACCCCGGTCTGTGCATTTAAGAGCACGCACTGGGAGGCTTAGGTATGTGCTCTGGGGTCGCCGAAGATATATGTGTCCCAGCTTCGAAGATATGCGTGTAGGCCGGTATGCACACTCACGGAGATGCACGCGCTGCTATGCGAACAGCCTTAACTTGTGTGCCCGGCACCTATGCGCACGCCGCTGTGCGCCCAAGGTATGCGCCCGGCTCACCGCTATGCGCATGGCTCAGTTTGGCGGATAGAACGGTAATCAAGGGGAAATGGCGCCGGAGACCACCCCGGAGGATCTCCACTTGGGAGAACCCTCGAGCCGGATCAGGGTCTAGCCTGGATTGAGCTATCAACCCGATGGAACAGATGCCGGATGGCGATCTGTACAGTTGTCCGAGCCCGGAGACTTAAGAAAATTTTCTACCTTACCTTGTCTCGGCATTTCCCGGTCTGGTGCCAGGTGGTCTCCGGCTGCGGGGGTGGGGGGGAAGGAAGAGAGAGAGAAGATTACCTTCACCGCCGCGCTCAGTATTGCACCCGCTGCCTCTCAGCCATTCCCATTCCTGGGGGCTAAGTCCACGCCAGGAACCGGCTACCGGACCAAGGCTTACCTCTGAGGGATCTCGGAAATCACCTCAGGAATTTTCGACTGGGGGAGGGACCCTTAGGTATCATCGCAGGAGAGCAGGACTCGTTTCTAGAGGTAAGATTCTTTCTTCTTAAATTCTCTCTTTGGTTTGGATTTTCTAACGCTGTGCATGGTAAGGAGACTGAGAAATACTGAAGAGCAGAGCTTCCTGCACGGGTATATGTAGTGCTGACGTCAGATTGAAATCTGACTCGAGCTCCAACTGCTTATCAGGAGCACACTATACCCATTGGTCCTGAGCCCATCTGCTACAACGCTAGGAAAAGAAAACATTCTGCCAGCATATAGTGGCAAATCACAGAGAGTGGATTTATATTGTCTGTGGGTGTAAGGCTAAAGGGACTACAACCAGTTCCAAAGCCATCGGCGTATGGGTCAGATGCTAATACCTAAAGTGCCTTTACTTAGCCTTGCATTGCCTCTCCCTCTGTAGGGATTGCTTTTTGAAAAGTTTCCTTTGAAATTCATGGGCAAGTGAAAGAGGAAGGCTCATACCTTCCCCGAAGTTTCCTCTTCAGTGGTATCTGGTTCAATAGACAAGTTTGTTAGCAGAGGTTCCTGCACAGCTTCTTTGCTCCAGCACGGATATGTCCTTGGAGGTGGTGGTGCGCGCAGGTACGGCATTGGGTTCTCCAGATGCAGAGACTACTTTATCCCCAGATGGCTGTACGCCATCCGATCAACCCAGATCATTTGCAGGCAAAATCAGTGGTGTCTATGCTGCGTTTGTTGAACAGCTAGAAAGTACCACGGTTTCTAACTATGGGCTTCAATAGGCTTTCAATATGTCCATTGCATGGCAAGGAAGAGCGGGAGAGGATACAGCAGCACAAGATGGTGTTGGCCCCAAGGCTTCTGACTTTTCTTCGGCTTCCCAAGAACAGTTCCAGGTTGGTCAAAGGAAGTCTCAAGAATTATCACCTACTAACCTGCTATTATACCTTTGGACAAAATTTGGGAAGCTATGGCTTTTGGCTCAGTTGGGTCTTCATGTGATTTCACAGACTAATTCTCAGAATCCTTACAACACACACAGCAGGAGTTTTCAGTTAAGGTCCTGGATGTGCAAGTCAAGATTTCTTCGGTGCAAGAAGGCATGGGAACATTGTCTAAGGGACATTTGGTTCTTCAAAATAAAATAGAATCCCTAGAAAATACTAGGGATGTACAGCAGGGACGGATTAGTCCCATTCGGTATTTATCGGGACCCAAATCCGTTGCATCCGTTCTCAGGGGACCCCGATCCGTTCGTTACATTATGTATTCGTTTCCCAAAAAAAAAAAAAAAAAAACAAAACCCCACCCCATCCCTTTAAATTTAATTTACCACAACCCTCACCCCCTCCTGACCCCCCCCCCCCCAAGACTTGCCAAAAGTCCCTGGTTGTCCAGTGGGAGTCCTGGAGCGATCTCCTGCACTCGGCTGCCGGTATTCAAAATGGCGACGATAGCCTTTGCCCTTACTATGTCACAGGGCTACCAGTGCCATTGGTCGGCCCCTATCACATGGTAGGAGCACAAGTCTTGGGGGGGGGGAGGTTTATTAGTTAGTGATAAGTTGTATTCGTGGGGGTTAGCCATACATTTCGTGACCCCCCACGAATACAATGAATATGGCATATACGTTGCGGATTGCCAGTACGTTGCAAACGAATGCACACCCCTAGAAAATACGTTTAGGTCTAAGAATATCACTCAGAATTTTCCCAAATAAATTGGTTTCATCTATACAAATGTTAAGATATTTCCTAGAGGTTTTAATGACGCCCAAAAATATTCTGCTTCTGATAGTCAAGGTTTATTATTTGCCACAAGTAAAGAGTTTTGAATCCGGATCTTGGATCACATTTGTCCATGGATGGTTTTGAATCTGATTGTTTACAACACTCTGTGTCTGAAGAGTTTGTTCCATCTACTTTGGTGGATACTGAATTTATTTATTTTTTTTACACTTTAACTCTTAAAGCACTGGAAGCTCTTTACTCAGAGAACCCCCAATCTATATAAAATATTCCTGTTTTCCCACTGCACTGACCAGTATCGATTTGTGTCTGAAACCTTTATGCTGTTACTATTACTCCATGCTCTAGATGACACTGGATCCTTCCCTTCTGCTTTCTTAGAGTTTTCAGGTTGTGGGTGTTAACAGTATTGAGAGACTCCCTCCTACTGAGCTAGTCTCAGTGAGGTCAAGCTGCCTTGAGCTCTCCCATTCTTTCCTTCTCTCTTCTTCCTCCCATCTCAGTCTCCTCAGTTGACATTTGCTTAGCAAACGTGGCTGCATTGTTTTCTGTACTGAGCACAGTAACTTTTTTCTCATTTCTTGAGTCACTCATGTCTCCTCTGCTGCAAACCTCTCATACAATACAGCCTTATATGATGTGGATCCCTGTAGCCACTCCTGTACTGTTCTTTCACCCTGAACTTGATCTCCTGGGGATCCTTCATTTTCAGTTTAAATAGATTTTCACCCATAAATTCTCAGATTTTTCCCCCCAACGGTGACAAATCTGTTGTGGGGGGGGGGGGGAGGTAGAGAGAGACATACTAGGAAGGATAAGGTGCTAAAGAGGGAGATTCTGCCAAGTAGGTGGGTGGGAGAACCTGCTTAATATATTGGTTTCAGTCCTGGCTTATATCCAGGAAAATAAATTCAGATATTTACCGGGAAAAATAGAGACTTTTCCCCACATTGATTTTTATCCTGCTTTATTCTTGTCATAATAAATCCTGATAAATTCCCAGGAGAGCAGAATTGCTTACCTATAAAAAGAGAGTTATTCGAGGACAGCACGTTAGTCCTCACACACAGGTGATATCAGATGGAGCCCCAATACGGAAAACTTGTCAAACGTTTCTAGAACTGACTAGGTACACTGAGCATGCCCTATACTACACATCTAGAAACATAGAAATGATGGCAGAAGACCAATCGGCCCATCCAGTCTGCCCAGCAAGCTTCACACTTTTTTTCTCTCATACTTATCTGTTTCTCTTAGCTCTTAGTAACCTTAGGTTCTATTTCCCTTTCACCCCCACCATTAATGTAGAGAGCAGTGATGGAGCTGCATCCAAGTGAAATATCTAGCTTGATTAGTTGGGTAAATGCAGCATAGCTCTCTGCTGTTGAACAGAGAGTAAGATAAGCTGGATATGCGTGAAGTATTAGTTTTCTTCTCCCCTGCCGTTGAAGCAGAGAGCTATGCTGGGATATGCATTGAAGTGAATTATGCCTTGAAGGTCACATTAACTATCAACAAATATTGAATAAGCCTAATAATTGGTAATACCTATAGCCCATGAACCCACACCTGGTTTTTTTTTGTTTTTTTTTTTTTAATTTGGAGATGGCAGCCCTCCATCCTTCCGCTCCGTGAAGGTGGAACACCAACCACTGGCCACTGGCATCCCGCTCCGTGAATGCCTCTGTGGCTACTGCCGCTCCGTGCAGTGTTTTGCTGCCTCCTCTTTATATGCGTCCTCTAGACCTGATGGATCCACAGTGTTTATCCCACGCCCCTTTGAAGTCCTTCACAGTTTTGGACTTCACCACTTCCTCCGGAAGGGCATTCCAGGCATCCACCACTCTCTCCGTGAAGAAATACTTCCTGACATTGGTTCTTAGTCTTCCTCCTTGCAGCTTCAGCTCGTGACCTCTGGTTCTGCTGATTTTTTTCTGACGGAAAAGGTTTGTCGTTGTCTTTGGATTGTTAAAGTTTTTCAAGTATCTGAGGCTGAATCATATCACCCCTGCTCCTCCTTTCCTCCAGGGTGTACATATTTAGATTCTTCAATCTCTCCTCGTACGACATCCGATGAAGACCCTCCACCTTTCTGGTCGCCCTTCTCTGTACCGCTTCAATCTTGTCTTTGTAGATACGGTCTCCAGAACTGAACACAGTACTCCAGGTGAGGCCTCACCAAGGACCTGTACAAGGGGATAATCACTTCCCTTTTCTTACTTGATATTCCTCGCTCTATGCAGCCCAGCATTCTTCTGGCTTTTGCTATCGCCTTGTCGCAATGTTTCACAGACTTCATATCATTAGACACTATAACCCCAAGGTCTCTCTCCTGCTCCGTGCACATCTACACGGGTCTCTCTCCAGTCTTGTAACAGAATTAAGATTAAAACTAAAAAAATAGGAGAAACCCAATTCCACAGGGTGGCAGGCAGGTTTTGTGAGGACCAACATCCTGCTGTCCTCGCAGGACAGCAATTATAGGTAAGCAACTCTGCTTTCTCCAAGGACAAGCAGGATAATAGTCCTTACACATGGGTGAATCTCTAGCTACAGGTTGCTCCCCAACACAAAAAAGGGAACCAGACACCCAACCATGTGCCAACAGGCACACCACTGGCGCTGTTAACAGAGGGGAGATAGCCTGAACCCAAACAGGCCCTAGGTAGGAAAGTTGGTTGTAGCTCAAACAGGTTCTGAAGGACAGTAATGAGATGTGAGAGATGTGAATGTGTGGAGAGAACTCCCATGTCGCAGCCTTGCAGATCTCAACAGGAACTGCTTGTGAGGACCACTGATGCTGCCATGGCTCTAACAAAATAAGCCTTGACATAACCCCTAAGATGCAGTCCCACCTGGGCATAACGGATGGATGTGCACTCTGCTAGCCAATTGGATAGTATCTGTTTGGCAATGCCCAACCTATTCTTGTCAAAAGAAATAAAATGTTGGGTGGACTATCTATGGGCTTCTGTCCAATCCAGATAGTAGACTAAGGCTCACTTGCAGTCCAAACCGTGCAGTGCTTGTTCACCTTGGTGCGAATGGGGCCTGCGAAAGAATATGGTAGGCTGATTGTCTGGTTAAGATGAAAACCCATCACCACCTTAGGCAGGAACATAGGGTGTACTTGCAAGACCACCCTGTCATGATAAAACTTGGTATAAGGTGGATAAGTCACTAAGGACTGGAGCTCGCTGACCCTGCATGCTGAAGTGACCGCCACCAAAAATTTGACCATTCACAGGTGCACAGCAGCTAATCTGAGCTACAACCACGTTGAGGTTCCAAGACACAGCGAGAAGCCTTAGGGAAGGCTTCAATTGAAGCAGGCCCTGTATGAAACGTACAACTATAGGCTGTACAGAGATGGGCACTCCATCTAGTAACTTGGTGGTAGGTGCCAATTGCACTGAGATGAACTCTAATAGAGTGCTTTAAGCCAGCCTCTGATAGGTTTAGGAGGTAGTAGTCCATTTTTGTGTGGGGCAGGAGAACGGATCTAGTGCCTTCTGATCACACCACATGGAAAACCTCCTCACTTCAGTCCATAAGAATGATTAGTGGAAGGTTTTCTAGAAGCCCCAGGAGACTAGACATCCTCTGAAAGATCAAGCAACTGCAGGATTAACCTCAATATCCAGGCTGTAAGCAACAGGGCCTAGAGGATGGGATGCCGCAGCCTGCCTTGGTCTTGCGTGATGTGATCTAGGGAAGTCCCCAGACTGATCGGTCTCCAGATGGAAACTCCAATAGGATTGGAAAACAAACAGACCTGTCTGGCCAATAAGGGGCTAAGAAAATCATAGTCCCCCTGTCCTCAGCGAAGCTTCAAGAGAGACTTTGCCGCTAAGAGAATCTGAGGATGTGTGTACAAAAGATCCTTGTCCCCAATGACAGGCAAGGGTGTCCAAGGCTTGGTTTGCCATCTGACCTTCACAAGGAGGCAGAACCAAAGCACCTTCCTGTTGGGGGGGGGGGGCTGCGAACAGAATAGTCTCTGGGGGAGCCCGGGCCTAGAATATCCGATTCGCTACCTGTGGTCCAGAGACCACTCGTGGGGGTCTGAAAGCTAGACTCAGCCTGTCTGCTACCATGTTCATGATCCTGAGCACCATCCAGTGGGACAGGGCCCACGAGCAGATCTGGATCGCTTCCTGACACAAGAGGTATGATCCCATACCTCCCTGCTTGACATACTACAAGGCTACCTGGTTGTCGGCTAGATCAGGACAACTTTGTTGGCCAGCCGATCTCTGAAAGCCCATAGCGTGTACCTAATCGCCCGAAGCTCCAGGAAGTTAAACTGACAAGGCCACTCCTGACCGGACCAAAGACCTTGGGTACCGAGCCCATCTACATGAGCACCCCACCCCAGGGTAGATGCATCCATTGTTAGGACAATTTGAGCAGAGAGACTCAAACAAGATCCCCTGGTCCAAACTGGAAAGTACCCGCTACCAGGACAATAAGTCCTGGAGAGACATAAGAACATGCCATACTGGGTCAGACCAAGGGTCCATCAAGCCCAGCATCCTGTTTCCAACAGTGGCCAATCCAAGCCATAAGAACCTGGCAAGTACCCAAAAACTAAGTCTATTCCATGTTACTGTTGCTAGTAATAGCAGTGGCTATTTTCTAAGTCAACTTAATTAATAGCAGGTAATGGACTTCTTCTCCAAGAACTTATCCAATCCTTTTGTAAACATAGTTATACTAACTGCACTAACCACATCCTCTGACAACAAATTCCAGAGTTTAATTGTGCGTTGAGTAAAAAGAACTTTCTCCGATTAGTTTTAAATGTGCCACATGCTAACTTCATGAGTACCCCCTAGTCTATTATCCGAAAAAGTAAATAACCAATTCACATCTACCCGTTCTAGACCTCTCATTATTTTAAAACACCTCTATCATATGCCCCCTCAGCCATCTCTTCTCCAAGCTAAAAGGTTCTAAGCTCTTTAGTCTTTCCTCAGAGGGGAGCTGTTCCATTCCCCTTATTTGGTAGCCCTTCTCTGTACCTTCTCCATCGCAATTATATCTTTTGAGATGTGGCGACCAGAATTGTACACAGTATTCAAGGTGCGGTCTCACCATGGAGCGATACAGAGGCATTATGACATTTTCCGTTTTATTCACCATTCCCTTCTAATAATTCCCAACAATGTGTTATCCACTATGATGCCTAGATCTCTTTCTTGGGTTGTAGCACCTAATATGGAACCTAACATTGTGTAACTATAGTATGGGTTATTTTTCCCTATATGCATCACCTTGCACTTATCCACATTAAATTTCATCTGCTATTTGGATGCCCAATTTTCCAATCTCACAAGGTCTTCCTGCAATTTATCACAATCTGCTTGTGATTTAACTACTCTGAACAATTTTTTATCATCTGCAAATTTGATTATCTTGTCGTATTTCTTTCCAGATCATTTATAAATAATTGAAAAGTAAGGGTCCCAATACAGATCCCTGAGGCACTCCACTCCCTTCCACTGAGAAAATTGTCCATTTAATCCTACTCTCCGTTTCCTGTTTTTTAGCCAGTTTGCAATCCACAAAAGGACATCACCACCTATCCCATGACTTTTTACTTTTCCTAGAAGCCTCTCATGAGGAACTTTGTCAAACGCCTTCTGAAAATCCAAGTATATTACATCTACCGGTTCACCTTTATCCACATGTTTATTAACTCCTTCAAAAGAGTGAAGCAGATTTGTGAGGCAAGACTTGCCCTGGGTAAAGCCATGCTGACTTTGTTCCATTAAACCATGTCTTTCTATATGTTCTGTGATTTTGATGTTTAGAACACTTTCCACTATTTTTCCTGGCACTGAAGTCATGCTAACCGGTCTGTAGTTTTCTGGATCGCCCCTGGAGCCCTTTTTAAATATTGGGGTTACATTAGCTATCCTCCAGTCTTTAGGTACAATGGATGATTTTAAAGATAGGTTATAAATTTTACTAATACGTCTGAAATTTCATTTTAGTTTCCTTCAGAACTCTGGGGTGTATACCATCTGATCCAGGTGATTTACTACTCTTCAGTTTGTCAATCAGGTCTACTACATCTTCTAGGTTCACTGTGATTTGATTCAGTCCATCTGAATCATTACCCATGAAAGCTTTCTCTGGTACAGGTACCACCCCAACATCCTCTTCAGTAAACACCGAAGCAAAGAAATCATTTAATCTTTCCGCAATGGCCTTATCTTCTCTAAGTGCCCCTTTAACTCCTCGATCATCTAATGGTCTAACTGACTCCCTCACAGGCTTTCTGCTTCAGATGTATTTTTTTTTTTTTTTTATATAAAGTTTTTACTGTGAGTTTTTGCCTCTACGGCCAACTTCTTTTCAAATTCTCTCTTAGCCTGTCTTATCAATGTCTTACATTTAACTTGCCAACGTTTATGCATTATCCTATTTTCTTCTGTTTGATCTTTCTTCCAATTTTTGAATGAAGATCTTTTGGCTAAAATAGCTTCTTTCAAAACATTCATGGACAAATGTGATCCAAGATCTGAGTCGCCTGGCACCACTGGGACTTCAGGGTCCATTGGGCTCTGCACATGTGTAAATGTGGCAAGGGAGTAACATGGACTGTTGCGGCCATATGGCCCAACAGCATCAACATGCCAGGCAGACACCTGCTTGCTCTGTTAAATCTCTGCTGCAATAGTAGCCAAGGTGATGGCCCTCTGGTGAGGCACAAAGGCCTTGACCTGAGCCATGTCTAGCAATTGAGGTAACAGGCTTAGATGGGACTTTGAGTAGTTGAGAACAAACCTTCGTTCCTCCAACATTCGAAAGGTCAAGCACATGGACCTGATGGCCCCTGCTTGAGATGTGCTCGACCAGCCAATCATCCATATACGGGAAGACTTGCACTTCCAGTCTGCAGAGGTGCACCACCACCACCACTGACAAGCATTTTGTGAAGATCCATGGGACAAGTATAAGCCCAAACAGCAACACCCAGTACTGGTAGTGCTGCCTTTCCACCACAAAAATCGGAGATACTTCCAGTGATTGGGGAAGATCTCAATACAAGTATATGCTTCCTTGACCTAAAGGATGGTATGGTGTGTGGGGGGGGGGGGGGGGGGAAGAATCAAGGTGCCCAGGGAAACCATCTTGAATTTTCTTATAAATGTGTTCAAGACCTTCAGCCATAGGATAGGTCGGAGTCCTCCTGTTTTCTGGAATCAGGAAGTACCTGGAGTAGAATCCCTGCTCTTGCCCTGGTGGTACAAGCTCGACCACCATGGCTAAGAGGGAGGAGAGCTCCACCACCAGTGCCTCCTGATGCGCGACCAGCCCCCAATATGGGGACGGAGAAGTGGTTCTGTTTTGAGCAGGACAAGGTTACAATATGTTTTTCTGCAGGCAACAGGTTTCTGGCTACAGTTAGTTGCTCTTTCTGAACAGATACCATAACTCAAAATAGCCAGAGAATCAACTGTTGAAAACCAAAAAGTATTTCTCTTGGAAGGCCTGGCAGTTTGGCAGCCCAGCTGCCCAAGGTCTAATTCTTCTGTGACAGTGAAATCGCAACATAGTCAGACCAACGGTTCTGCCATTGGTTAAGGAACCAGATTGGCTTCCTATCTTCTGCCCTCAAGACCCTGCAATAGCAGCAGTCAGAAAAGAACAGAGCAGAACAAAATAGAATCAGTGGAAGAGCAGTAGCACTTTGTCTCTACTCTGGCCTAAAATAGAGCCTTAATAAGACAGGGATGGGGAGTATTTATGGAAGCTGCTTGCCTTCTTCAGTAAGGGCACTGGTTGAAAAATGAGCACAGTGAAATCAAACAGCCAGATGACAAAAAACAATGCACACCGGTGCCACTTGATGCATCAATGGCTGAATCACCATGTAGCCACCGAAAATAAAAAGAAAAAAAAAACAAAACTATGAAGTAGACCAAATAAGTCTACTAGGTGATTACAGGGTACAAAACAAACTCCAGGCCCAGTGAAAATAGGCCCTGCTTTCACCAGAAGGGCAAAGGTTTCCTTCTCAGCAGAGACACAAAAAATATGCAACCGGTGGGCTCTGCAGAAAAAAAAAAAAGTGAAGGGCCCCCTACATGACTATCAAGTTTCCACACCGGGCTCCATACTGATTCGCACACATGTGAGGACTGCCATCCTACTCATCCTCTGAATCATGATCCAAAATGGAAACTTCTCACAGAAAAAATTTACAGGCAGCAATGGCTCCTGTTTTCACATTAATGAAACACCTAGGTGATTTATAGTGGCTGTTTAAACAAAAAGAAGATTAAAGTGATTGTCTCCAGATTATACAAAGTGATCTTTATGAGGAAACTGGAACAGGATTTGAGATGAATTTTCAGTAGGAAGTGTTGTGGCAAAACACTAGCAGATATCCATATGTATATCACAAATATTAAAATTTAAGATTCAACTCTCAATCCTCTCTCATGCCAGCCCTTTTGCACAGAATGTGGCCAAGATACTCCTGACACATGGTAGGGCTGGAGTGATACAGGGATCCATTAAAAGATGTGGTGGAACTATCCATACTTACAATCTATTTTGGTCGCAGATTTTGGGGTTCATTAATAAGACTGTTGGTTCTGATTGACCCGGACTTCCACTTTTCATGCTGGGGTATAGCCTACTCAGACATACAACTGAATGAAGAGGTGGCTTGGCTCAGTATCTGGTGTTTGTGACAAGTAGCAGTTGGTATCAAAGGGAAATAAATTCTTCCCTTAGGGTCTCTGACTAGCATTCAAAGATCTGGAGTACTTAACAGTCCAAGTGAAAGATGAAGTGTCAAAATCCTTGGACAATTTGGTCCTTTTTTCTGGAGTGTGATGATAAAAAGCATATGACAGATTCTGTTTAACTCCTTAACATCACTACTTCTTTCTCCAGTGAGATATCGATTTATTTTATGAACAGTCTTTGCATCTCCAGTATGTTTGTGTTTGTTCACTATCTTATTGGAAAAAAAAAAGTGGGTATTGCTCCCTTTGGGGAGAATTTTTGTATTGCCTCCGACTGCTTTGCAATTACTATAATATGCACAATAAAGAGAATGACTTCTTCAGAAGCAGACCACAGGAGCATACAACAATGCAAAATACACAGCCAGAGTAATGTAATCTCCAGGGCTAAAGAGAGCTCTCCTCACCAACCATGTTCCATTAATGTCACTGTAAGCAGGAAGACCAATGGCCACTTCATACCTCAAACTCATCTTGCTGTGTCTGAACATTACACCATCTTGCGATAGGCTCAGGAACCACCTCCCATTCCTCGTTGGCCTGCCTGAGGATGTTCACGAAGGTTGATTTCCCAGCAGCTGTTGTGAGGGGAGAGGAAAAAAAAAAAGATAAAAAAATAAAGTTATCAACCCCTGCACTAGAAGCTTATGCCATTCAGGCACCACAACTAGAGTGGCAGAATCACACCATTTAGTGTATTTATATACCATCTTACCAGGCTAAATTTGTCCAAGGTGGTATACAGCAATATAAATACAAATCACATATTAAGGTGGAAGGAAGGCCAAACCAACTGCTGGCTTGGTTAAAGGTGAAGTGAAAGAGGCTATTTCAGTCAAAAATAAAGCTTCCTACAAAAATTGGAAGAATCCATCTGAAAAAAAAAATAGGAACACACAAGCATCGACAAGTTAAAAAGTAAAACATTGATAAGACAAGCTAAGAGAAAATTTGAAAAGAAGCTGGCTGTAGAGGCAAGAACTCAAAAACTTTTCTAAATATATTTGAAGCAGGAAGCCTGCAAGAATCAGTTAACCCTTCAATCATCTAATGATTCAAGGGGCTCTTAAGAATATAAAGCCATTGAGGAAAGACTTAATGAATTCTTTGCTTCGGTATTTACAAATGAAGATCTTGCGGAGATAACCATCTTAGGAATGGGTTTCAAGGGTGATGATTCATATGAATTGAACCAAATCTTGGTGAATCTGGAAGATGTAAGCCACATTGACAAACTGAAGAGTAGCAAATAGGCTGGACCAAGTGGAATACTCCCAAGGGTTCTGAAAGAGCTCAAATTAAATTTCAGATTTTACTAATAATTTGTAACCTAATCATTTAAACCGTCCATTATACCTAAAGACTGGAAGATGGCAAATACAACCCCGATATTTAAAAAGGGCTCCAGGAGTGATCCAGGAAACCCCAACTTCAGTGCTGGGGAAAATCGTGAAACATTCTAAAGAAAATCACAGAACATATAGATAGATATGGTTTAATGGAACACAGTCAGCATGGATTTATCAAAGGGAAGTCTTACCTTACAAATCTTTTTTTTTTTTTTTTTTTATTTGAAGGGGTTAAAAGTGGATAAAGGTGAGCTAGTAGATATAGTATTCTTGGATACTCAAGAGGTGTTTGACAAAGTCCTTCTAAGAAAATTTAAAAAAGTCATGGGTTAGGAGGTGACATACTTTTGTGGATTGCAAACAGAAGGAAGTGATGTCATCCCGGGTAATGGCTGAAGCGGCAGTCCCCACCCAATAAAATTACATCCTCCACTAATAGGGGTTGGTCTGTTTCTTCAAAGCTGCTGGGAGAACATTTCAACATCACACAGATGACTCAGAAGAAAAAACCCGACCTGAGGGAGTTCTTACACCTGGCATGCCCACGCGAGGATCGGAGGGCCTGGACCACGAGGAGCTTCCTGCTAGCCTGGAGGTGGGAGCGGAAAATGAAGTGGCACTTGCAGATATGGGGGGAGGCTCTCTCCCAAAGGGAATTTCAATAATGGTTTTGGGAGCTGCGCAGCGATATGCTAGTGCTAAAGGGCAAAATAGCTCCGTGGCAGAGATTGGCCATGATTTCCTGGACTTGGGCAGCCTGTGGAGGCGGCAGAGTCGAGGCTCAACGACTGCACTGCAGGTCTGACAGTTCTATGAGGCACATGATCAAATGAACGCTATGCAGATAGAACTCCAAGATGGCCTTGAAAATTTAGAGAACCGAATATGGAGAGCTAACCTCAGATTCAGTGGGGGTTTCCCAAGAATGTGAAGAATGAGAACTGTTTTCAAGTAATGGAAAATATCTGCATGTCAGGTCTGGGAATGGCTGACCATGCTGACTAATCTCTTTAAGGTACAGCTGGAAAATGCTGATAGGACTTTGGGGTCTCCGTGTGGTAATTTCCCCCAGACACGTTGAGGCCTGCTTCCATGAATTCCCAGTGAAGGAAGACGTTCACAGCAAGGCAACAGGGAGCTTTCACTTGGAATGTACATAAGATAGAGGAGAGGGCTTGAAAAATCTCAATCACAATCCCTAAGAGGAAGGCGTTTAAGATAATTTCTAAGCTGCATACTCTGAATCTGCACTATCTGTGGCTGTTCCCATTTTCACTTTTGAAGGAGTCACCTCTAAGGTCTGAATGGTACCAGAAGCAATGGAGATTCTGAAGGCTGCAGGGATGATTATATCAAAAGGGAGAGCCTGGTCACAAAGACATCCAAACAAGTGCATGTGGGCCTAATGCCATCCAGATAGAGAGTGACAAAGGGCTGAAGAGACAAATCGAATGGACTTCATCACCTTCATCTCAAGATGATCCAGGCTGAGGGACACACTCTTCAAACGGAGGTTGTTTATTGCCGATTAGCTTGTGTTGAAGGCTAGCGCTGCTTTATTATTGCTGAATGCAGTGGTTAGGTTTACTTAAATGCAATGGGGGATGTTAACATTAAGCTTATTATTTGGTTTGTTTGTTTATGTAGTCTGCGAGGGGAGGGAGTCAGCGATTTTTGATGGCATCATTCCTCAGAGGAGTTTGGCCACTGCAGGGAGTGGTGGTATGTTAGGGGTTGGATGGGGATATTATACAGAGAGCACTAGTTGCAATTATGCAGAGATCCATGGGGGTTTCGGTATGGAGTAAAGGGGTATCAGTGATTTTTTGTGCATTGCTGCTTGTGTTTTGGTACTTACTATGGGTTCACTGAAAATTGTTTCAATAAATACTAAAGGGCTCAACTCTTCTGGCAAGAGAAGGCTATTCTTTTGGGAAATGGCACACTTACAGGCATCTGTGGTATTTTGCCAGGAGACCCACTGTAGAAGGCACAATGAAGAGGTACTTAGATCTCCACCTTTTCCCTCAGTCAATCTGGCATCAGCAGCTAAACGACAAGTATGGTGGGGTGGTGTTGTGTCTGTCGGTGCTAGACAGCTTCGCCCCGTTTGCGTCACCTTATTCATGGCTCCTCCTGCTTACCTAGGAAAGATGGCTACCGCCACGTGTCCCCAGAATGACTATGGTGCTGCCTCCCGCCATGCTCCTCCCAGGTACCTCCAAGGGTGCACACGCATCACCCACGTCTTTATGCAACCCTTGGCGCGAACCTTGGGGGTGTCCCCCCTTACTGACGTCACACCATCCGGGTATATAACATCTTCTATTTTGCTAGCTCGTTGAGTTAGCAAGGACTCATATGGACTCGTTCCGTTCCTATCTACGCTACTCTGCCGCTTCTGTACTGCCACTGGAAGCTCTCTCTGCCGCTTCTATACTGCCACTGGAAGCTCTCTCTGCCCTTCGAGTTAATTGCTAACCTGGGTACCTGCGCCTCAGGGGCCCTCTACCTGTTCCCTGTAAAGCACCTGAAATAAAGCACTCGCTCTTCGAGGGCCTGCTCTCCCTGCCTCGGTGCCTGTACTTCTACAACCTGGTGGAATTGCCTATTGAGATGTGTGCCTGAAGTCTGAAATCAGCACAGATTGAAGCTTGGCCTAAGCCAGAGAGGATTCTGGGTAACAGACTCTGGTTATGAAGAACTCAGACTGACCCGAGCTTAATAGACATCTGGAATATATCTTGAGCTGTGCAAATATGATGGAGGGTCATGAGGCCACAAAGAGTACATGGACAAGGCCATGGTCTCACAGAATACTGGCTCGACTGAGGTGCCCAGTGTAACTGGAGATCCCCCTGAGATTAAGAGTGATCAAGAGACTGAAAGGACACAGAACTAAACAGAAGATTGACAGTACTCAGCAGACACGTGGGTCTTATCTAGGCTTAATTGGATCTTAAGGTAGGAGGGGGGACCAGGGGAACTCAGATTTAGTCTGTCTTATTGGGAAACAAGACACGTGGTATGTGATCATCCCATAGAACCAAGTACTTCAGAGATGGAGAGACTTACCTATAAAAAAATAGAAATGTACAGGGAGATATATAGGAGCAGTTTAATAAAGATGGAACTGCTACTCTTATCTCCCAGAGGTCTCATGATTGCCTTTTAATATTAAATAAACTTAAATTTGTTCCTACTAAATTGACCTCTGTTCTTGGGGCAGCACCTTGAAGCTGATTTTTAAGGCTCAACACAATCTACAGCAAACACCTAGTGAGTACAGTAACTGTCTCTCTCACACTACTTCCTTGCTGGGAAACCTACTTCGGAACCTCCCATTACCAACGGGGTGAGAAGGGCTCCCTCTGCCGAGGTCCGAGACTGCAACTACCAGACTGCCTCACTACTGCCACCTCTGGTGGCACTCTTCAAAGCTGTTTCATAAAAGAACTAACTGTTTGTGCGTCTGAGTCTATTTGTTAATAGACATAGGGGCGGATTTTAAAAAGCATTTACTCGAGCAAAACTGGTTTTTGCTCGAGTAAATACACTTTACTCAAGTAAGTGGGCTTTTCAAAATTGCTGCAATATATGCCATTGAATTGTCCATAGGATTTACTCAAGTAAGTGCACTTTACTCGAGTAAATAGCTTTTGAAAATTGCTACGATAGTATGTCCCATTTACATGCGTAACTCCTTTGAAAATGACCCCCTTAGTGTTTGGGTAATTGCCAGGTTCTTGTGGCCTGGTTTTGGCCTCTGTTGGAAACAGGATGCTGGGCTTGATGGACCCATGGTCTGACCCAGTATGGCATTTTCTTATGAGTCTAGCCTAGTACTGTGGCTCCTCACGGGGCTCCTCCCCGTGGGTGTGGTTATCTGCCACAGTACCCAAGGATCCACCGAAACACCGCTCATTCATAACAGGTGGGAATATTGTTCTCCATTTAGTGGTAGATGTTCAGGCTACCTTGAAAGATGACGAAGGGAGATTTATAGCGGTGAAGTTGCTTGGTCACAATTCTCTGTTTACTATGATAAATATCTATGCTCCCAATTCGTGGCAAGGGCCATTTTTGCATAAGATCTCAGTTGATGGTGCACTGGGCAGAGGGATATTTAGTTATTGGGGGGGGGGGAGGGGGGGGGCGACGACTTTAACCTTACCCACTACCCCTTTCTGGATAATTCCAAAAGGGAGGCCATGGGATCCAAAGCTTCTCATGTTGACCTGAAACGTATCAGCAGGGGGTTATACTCCCCCCCCCCACTCCAAAGTCCATCACACTTACTCTAGATTGGACTATTTATTAATAGATAAAACCCTGGCAGAAGGACCTGTAGAGGCAGGAATGGGTAATATTACCTGGTTGGATCACACCCCTATATGGATATCCTTTCATGTATCCCCAGATTGTACAGGCCAGAAATTCTGGTGGTTGAATGAAGTTTGTTAGATGACAAGGCTTATGTAGAACAGTTGATGAGAGAGATACAAGAATATTTTGCAGACAAAGGACTCCTGATTGTAATCTGGTCACTTTATGGGAATGCATGAAAGCTGTAGTAAGAGGTAAATTGATCTCTAGGGCCTCATTTGTTAGAGAAAAAAAAAAAGGGAGAGGGTGCCTGTTGGCTTTGTTACAAAAAATAACTACATGGGAACTTTTACATTAGAGGTCATCTGATCCGATTGTTTGGAGGAAACTAGAATGTGCAAGACAGAACTTGTGCGTACTACAGCTCGCCAAAGTTTGCTCACCACTTGGATTTAACTAAGCAGGTTTTTTTTAAATTTGGGAATAAAGCAGGAAGATTATTGTCCAGGAGGCCACACAGAACTGTGTCACGAAAATTAAGGACAGGGATTGGAAATATCTGTATGACTACAAGTATCGGGAGCAGTTTTACTAAATTTTATGTGGAATTATACTCCAATGAAGGGGACACTGATGTGGTGGGAATGGAGGAGTATCTTCAGGATCTCATTGCCAGCCTTGCAGGCAGGAGTACAGAGAACCTCTTAATGGGGATGTCAGAGCAGAAGAAAAAATGCAAGTCATTAAAAGACCTTAAGTTGGGTAAGACTCCTGGCCTAGATGGCTACACTGAAATTTTACAAAACCTTGCAGTCAATTCTGGTTGGCCCATTAGTAGCTATGTTCAACTCTCTCAGTGGGGAAGGGACAATTTTGGCAAATGCCAATGTATCTCAGGTGTCACCATTTTAGCTAAAGCAGGTTGTCATACTACACTGTGTGGATCCTATCGTCCTATTTCCCTTGTTCTGAAGATACTGACCAAGGTTTTAGCAAATAGATTAGGTTTAGGTGCCCCCGGCCCTGATCCATGAAGATCAGTGTTTGTCCCAGGCAGGCTTGCTTCTGACAATGTTTGACGGGTCCTTAATTTGACACATGGGGCACGGAAACTAGGTATGCCAGCAGTGCCGTTTATGCCAAAAAGGCATTTGACCATGTTAATTGGTTCTATTTGTTTCAAGTCTTAGATAAGTTTTAACTAGGCTCTAAATTTAAAACTAGGATACCGAAACTATAGTCACACTCCAGGGCATGTATTAAGATTAATGGGGGTATACTGATACCTTTGAAGTTAAAAGGGGAACTCGCCAGGGGTGCCCATTGTCTCCACTTATTTGCCCTCTCTCTAGAAACATTTGCTGAAAGGTTTCGGAGGAAGGGAGAATTAAAGGAATTCAAACTATAAAATGACATTTGCTGATGATATTTTGTTCACCTTGGAATCTTTATGGAAATGCATAGTTTTAGCCTGGTATCTAGGTTCAAAGTGAATGAAGATAAGTGAGATTTTGAACATATCAGCCCCTGCAAACTGTATTCAAAGTTTGAGCTCTTTCCCTTCAGGGTTGCTAAGGAATGGGTGAAATATCTGGGGGTGCGGATTGGTCCAAAGGGGGATCAGTTATTCCATTTGAAGAATTTTATATGCACCCCGACTTGATATTACTCAAGCTAAAATTGATGCTTACTTGGGGGAGGTTAGTTTTCCCAAATTACATGATCGCAGTCAGGATAGCCTAAATAAGTATAACTGTGGAGGAGGTCAGTCAGGCGATACAGGATTTAAAGATGGGAAAATCGCCCGGATTGGATGGCTTCACGGCAGGCTTTTATAAGCAGTTGGTTGATGTGGTTGCCCCTCCCTTGGCAGACGCCTTTAATGAACTGCTTATTGAAGATAATATAGATAACAACTCTAACAGAGCAGGAATAATAGTGTTACTGAAGCCTGGCTGGGACACCAACCTCTGTGGGTCATACAGGCCTATTTCACTCCTGAACTTGAATTTAAAACTTCTAGCAAAGATTTTGGCCAAGTGACTGAGTAAATTAGCCGGGCAGTTGGTTCATCCAGATCAAACAGGGTTTATACCCTGGAGACTGGCTGCTGACAATGTGAGGCGGGTGGTAGATTTGGTATGGTGGGCAAGGGAATGTAAGACTGCCATGGGACTCCTCACAATAGACGCAGAAAAAGCCTTCGATCTCGTTCACTGGGATTATTTATTTTCAGTGTTACGGAAGTTCGGGATTGGAGAAAATTTCCTTACATGGATTAGAAAGCTTTATGCTCAGCCCAGTGCCTGTATCAAGGTTAAGGGGAGGGTACTTGTCAGTTTTCCCCATATGCAGAGGGACCCGACAGGGATGCCCACTTTCGCCACTCCTTTTTGCATTATACCTTGAACCTCTGGCAATCTGAGAGTGAACAGAGATATACAGGGTTTATGCATCAACCAGGAAGAATGTTGTCTGTTTGGCGATGTCTTATTCACGGTGGTAAACCCTGTGGAGTCTCTCCCATTTCTAATGGCTGAATTTCTTCAGTTCGGAGAAATATCAGGATATTGGTTGAATGCAGACAAATCCGAATTTTTGAACATTACTCTGTCACCGGAACAGATGACTATCATTAATCGATAGTGTCTACAGGAGTCAAATATTTAGGAGTAAAGGTGGGCAATAGATTGGAGGACTTATTCCGCCTAAATTATGTGAAAGTCTGGGGGGCTATTCAGAAAGACCTGCAAACTTGGGAAAGAAAGCCTTGTCCTGGTTGGGGCGAATATCGTGGTGAAAATGAATATCCTCCCTAGATTGAGCTACCTATTCCAGACTTTGCCCATTCTAGTACCCGAAGATCAGATCAATGGCAACGGCATTATCCGTTACTATTTGTCCCTGTCTATCCTTAATTTTCAAAATCTGATTTTGCTGGGCCCTGGCCTTAAGCGACCGTGCCAATAGTTTACTTGCCTTGTTATCCCCTTCAAAATGTTCTTGTCGTATTCTGTCTAGTTGGAACGCAATTTTTTGTGCATCCAATGTATGGAGCTCCTGTCGTAATTTTTTCTAATTGCCTGCCAAGATTGCGATTTAAAAGTCCTTTTATGCGTTAGTTCTAGTTTCCCTATCTTGTACAATAATGTCTCCCTATTCTTTTCTCGTTCTTTGTGAACATAGGAAGCTTGGGATATCAGACGCCCCCTAGCTACAGATTTAAAGCAGTTCCAAATGATTCCCTTGGACACGTCCCCAGTATCCTTTTCCTCCAAATAATTACCCATCTCTTCTTTCAACTTAGTACAGAAGAGAGAATTTTCTAGGAGGCTCTCATTAAGCCGCCATGTCCCTTTAGTGCCCGATCTAGAATCTCTTTAACTTAATCCAGATGGACACGTGGTCAGACCACGTTATAGGATTAATATCAGAATGCAATACCTTACTAACTAGAGCTTTATCCAGCAGTATAAAGTCAATGCAAGTATAAACTTGATGCACCTTGGAGAAGAACATGTTATTCCTTTCTGTAGGATACAGGAACCTCCAAATAGGAACCTCCAATATCAATAAGTCCCCAGTCAGTCATTAGATTTTTTAGGCCCGCCCTATTTGCCTTAGAGCAATCTCCCCCCTTTCCACTATGATCTAGATATGTGTAACATGTCATTAAAATCACCGCCTACAATTAAAGAACCTTCTGCCCACTGATGTAATACACTAGAAGGTGTCCAAGACATTTCCCCTGTCCTTGGTTAGGACAGTAAACATTGCCTAATGTATACAACTGGTTGTCCAATTTAAACTTCACTATGATATAGTGACCATTAATATCTCTGATAACAGACAATACATCTACTACCAGTGATTTTGCAAACATTACCCCCACCCCACAATTTAGTGTTTTTTTATACCGGCATTCACGAAAGGCATCGCATAAGAAAAAGAACATAAGAAAATGCCATACTGGGTCAGACCAAGGGTCCATCAAGCCCAGCATCCTGTTTCCAACAGTGGCCAATCCAGGCCATAAGAACCTGGCAAGTACCCAAAAGCTAAGTCTATTCCATGTTACCATTGCTAATGGCAGTGACTATTCTCTAAGTGAACTTAATAGCAGGTAATGGACTTCTCCTCCAAGAACTTATCCAATCCTTTTTAAACACAGCTATACTAACTGCACTAACCACATCCTCTGGCAACAAATTCCAGAGTTTAATTGTGCGTTGAGTAAAAAAGAACTTTCTCCGATTAGTTTTAAATGTGCCCCATGCTAACTTCATGGAGTGCCCCCTAGTCTTTCTACTATCCGAAAGAGTAAATAACTGATTCACATCTACCCATTCTAGACCTCTCATGATTTTAAACACCTCTATCATATCCCCCCCTCAGTCGTCTCTTCTCCAAGCCGGTTTACATTTAACAAGGGGTGAAAAAATAATACAATATAAGAACTTTAACAGGTGTGGAGCTTAAAATCTTGCAGTTACAATAAAACAGGGATGTACACAACTGGGAGCAGGAAAAGAAAAGGAGATAGGAGATTAACAGAAAGAACAATTATTTACAATGTAATGGTAAAGTCTGAAGGTAGATTGGCTGTAAGTAAGGTTCAGTTGGGGGTCTGGGAAGGCTCTCTTAAATAACCATGTTTTGAGTCTTTTCCTGAAGGTTAGTAGGCAGGGTTCCTGTCGCAGGTCCGCTGGGAAGGAGTTCCATAAAGGTGGTCCTGCTGTGGAGAAGGCTCGGTCTCTGAGGGATTTATGTTGATAGGTTTTGGAGTGTGGTACATGAAGTGATTCTTTATACGACTCTCTGATGGGTCTGGAGGAGGTATGTTTTCTGAAAGGGATTTGTAGGTTCAGCAGAGCGAGGTGATGGATAGCTTTGTAAATGGTAGTAATGGACTTGCAAATGATTCTGTAGTGAATTGGCAACCAATGTAGGTCTTTGAGAATTGGAGAAATGTGGTCTCTTCTCCTTGAGTTAGTCAGAATTCTGGCTGCTGTGTTCTGCACCATCTGCAGAGGTTTGGTATGAGATGCGGGGAGACCTAATAAGATAGTTACAATAATCTAATTTAGAGAAGATTATTTGCTTGCAGAACTGTTCTGTAGTCATGAAAGTGGAAAAGTGGTTTTATTCTTTTTAGTACATGTAATTTGTGGAAGCAATCCTTAGTTGTTTGGTTGATGAAAGATTTTAGGTTTAGACGATTATAAATAATTTAGCTTATTGGATGCAGTGAAAAATTGACATGGAAAATGCTGGGAAAAACAACAAGCGTTCATGTCTCTTTCGGACGCGAGTCTCCCGACAGAGGATGATATGCACATTTGTATTAATTGCATCAGCTATTAATTTTTTCCGCTTGAGATAAGTGTTAAGTCTCTTCACATTCCAAGAAAGAATTTTAAGCCCTGCCATATATCAATAGTCTCAAATCTCTTGCATTTCTGCCTAGGTTGTCTCTAAACCTTACATCTTGAACTCCTCCCCTATAAGGCAAAGCAAAAGAGGTTCAGCTTGGAGAAGAGATGGCTGAAGAGGGAATATGATTGAGATCTACAAAATTACAAGAGGACTAGAACAGGTAAATGTGAATCTGTTTACTCTTGCAGATAATGGAAGGACTCTGGGTACTCCATGAAGTTAGCAAGTAGTATATTTAGAACAAATTGGAGAAAAATTAGTGTAGCTGGTTTAAAAAAAAAAAAAAAAAAAAGTTTGCATGAGTTCCTGGAGATGACCATAAACTATTAGTCTAGCTGACTTAGGGAATAGCCACTGCTTATTACCAGCATGGGATCTATTTAATATTTGGGTATTGCCAGGTACTTGTATCCTGGATTGGCCATTGTTGGAAACAGGATGCTGGGCTTGATGGATCCTTGGTCTGACCCAGGATGGCAACTTCTTGTTACCAAAGTTTTCATTATGTATATGATGTGGAAGCTGGTTTGCAGGAAACTAGGCCAGCAATTAAAAAAAAAAAATGATAATTTGGGGCTCATAATCATATACTCATTTTGTATGAAAATACAAGGCTTGGTTACTGATATGCCTCAGAAACATAGAAAAAGCATGAAATGAACTGGCATGGAAACAGTAAATGCAAATCTCTCATATGCATATTCACTGTGGATATTCTGAAAACTTGTCTGGCTAGGTTGTCTCGAGGACTGGGTTGAGAATCACTGACCTAGTGGTCACGGCAGCAGGTTACAAATTAGGGAAACTAGGGTTCAAATCCTGCTTACACACCTGGTGACCCCTGTGTAAGTCACTTTCCCCTCCATCGCCTCAGGTACAACCTTAGGGGACCAATTTACTAAGCCTTCCTCCCCCCCATTCTGTGTCTATGGGAAAAATGCTCAGTAAATAAGGCCCTTAGATTATAAGCCCTCTGGGGACAGGGAAATACCTAAAGTACCTGAATGTAATCCATGCTGAAGAGCCTGAAAGGTGGAATATAAATTAAAATAAATGTGTGTGTGGGGGGGGGGGGGGGAGGAGACAAGCCCTTACTGAGGCTTGTTACTTTAGCAATGACCCTCAAGGCAGTACTCTACAGCTAGATAATTGCTTGCAATCAGGTACATGTCCTGAGTCACAAGCCCCTACAAATCGGACTGATACTTTGATAAAGAAAAAGAAAAATGTATAGCCTTGTTTGTTAATTCTTTCCTTAAATCCTGCTAGACTAGTCCAAATGCTCAGACTTTGACATCCTGCCAGCAGAGGGAGACAAAAAACCACACTTTTTCCCAAGATAGCACCTATGTCAAAACAATGAAGACTGAGTACTAAAAACCCTTAAGGAAAAACTATGAGAAAGAACAGGGAGGAAAAGCCTCTAATAGCAGACATCCTTTCAGATTCCAAAAGGGAAGGAGTAGAAGATATACAAATCCAGAAAGGAGACATTTAGAATCCTTGGGTTCTCCACAGAGAGAAACTGTAGCCTTCTGAAAGCCCTAAGAGGCTCTCAATCAACCATGAGCAAAACTGAAGCCACAGACTTCCTGGAAGGATCCTGGAATGATCTAATAGGATTCAAGGAAAGGAAATTAATAATTAAATCTAAATTTCTCCTTCCTTTTCATTCTACTACACCAGTTCAGATGTGTAGGATGTATCTAAGCCCATTTTAATGCAAGGGGAAGAAACAGGGCTGATCTAAGAATGCCTGCCCCAAGTACAGTATCTCCCTTGGCTAGCACATATAGCCTGTAATGCTTAGTGAGTGAATGTAAGAAGACCAGTTAGCTGCCTTAAAAGGATTTTGAAGCTGCCTGCCCCTTATGAGATCCCCCGGCCTATCAGACTTCCTAAATGGATTTGTCACCTTAAAATATCTGAGAAAAATAACACAAACATTCAAAATATGGCCCTGGACAAAAAGTAAGATTCTGTGGAGATATCTCTTCAAGACAAGGCCTCTAATTCCCCAAATATGCCTGGCTGAACATATAGCCACTAGAAAAAAAAAAGTTTAAAAAAGGAAATATCCTATGCATGCTGCTTTGAAGAAGAATCTAAGGTGGAGAACCGTCAGAGCACTAAAACAGAATGAGATCCCACTGGGAAACTAAGACCCTAAAGGCAGGTGTCCGATTCCCAATAAAATTATAGGAATCCTGATGGTCCTATTTACTCCATAGGAGTTTGCAGATCTGTACTGTATTGTCAGGAACAAGTTAAACGTTCCACACTTGCTGCCAAAAAAGACATTAAGAAAAGGCAAGATCTAACATGCACCCGCTAAAGTTTGCACCTCATCAATAAAAACAGACAACTATTCTGACTCCAGATGCCCAAAATATTGAACTGTTCAATTCTTCCTGCAATGATACTAACATCTGGATTCTTGTATCCAGTTGCACAGCCAAAAAAAATTGACCATTAAATTCATGCCAAAGACATTAGCTTTGCCTACTGCAATTACAGACAAGGCCTCTTATGAATGTGTCATGAACTGTTTTGAACCTGCAAACACACACAGCTGACCCCACTAAATGATTCTTCAATTCTACTGGAAAGGGTCCATCAGGGCCCCACAACAGACATGTGCTTATCTCCTATGTTTGATAAAGTCTCTTCATCCTGACTAACAGCAATTCCTGTTCTTGAGAGAAATGCTCACCTAATATTACCAGCTGCTGAACTTCTCTGCTGTTCCAGGATGGACTGACTACCTCGCACCCTCAATCCAACTGAAAACTTCCAGTAATCCACGTGGAACACCAAAACTTCAGTACCTGCAATTAAAAAGCTTTTACCTTATTGAAGTTTAATCTTACAAAAGCTTCACCCTTCTATCCGGTAGCACTGCCAATTCCTGCAACTTGTATTTGTACAGAAACCTTGGCAATAGGTTGACTACCTCCAGTTAGTGCCAATTGCCTCTTTCTTGCATCCCTGGTCTGCGTCTCAGTGCTGCTCTGTGTTCCTGAGTTCCTTATCGTCCTGTGATCAGTCTTCAGTCCCTCATCTTCAAGCCTTTAGTGTCTTCCTCTGCCCATCTGTGCTGTTCCTTTCTTTCCTCTGTCCCATGTTCCCTCAGATGGATCTCTGATTTGACCTCACCTTGACTCTTGACCCTGTTTGAACACCACCTGCCACTGACCACTGCCAGATTGATTCTGATCATATGCCGCCTGCCCGAACCACTGCTCGACTGACTCTGCATGAATACAGTCAGCCCCGGACCCTGGCCTGCGACTCTATGGATCTTCACCTCATCTGCAAAATCATACACCTAAGTCCTGCCAGCCCCGACACCTGAGAGCTCAACATAAGGGGGAACAAGGGCTGGTATAGGCAAAGCTCCAGTTGGGCCTCTACCACAGTCTGTTCCACCAGCTGACAGTGGGGACCTGCAGGATTCCTCCCTGCAGGCTGCACCAACTCCACACCCATAAGATTTAATATCACTCTAGACTGTTTAATGCTGCTATTATGCTAAAGTTCCTGCTTCTGTTATTAATCAGCCTTTTCCAAGACACTAAGCTGTTCACTCCTGGACAACTTACTGACAGAAGTCACCAAAATGATCTATTAAAGCCAATCCTAGAACTTTGACTCGGCAAACTTTTCAACTTATATTTCTATAGAAATCTTTTGGCTTCAAGGATCATCATCCACGTTCAAACTTCCCGAATCCACTTAACACCATTTCATCCAACCATGAACCCAAGTCCACGCTGATGTTGCTAATCTGCTTCATCCTAACCCAGTTATATAATTCCTATGGAAAGCCCAAATCACAGAAATTCTCTTAAAGATGATTGGCAAATGCATCCCCATTCAGAAAATGGACAAACTACAGAAGCTACAGGTGTCTTGAATCTTACAAAGCTTTTAAAAAGATTGATTTTCCACCACCACTGAAGTGCATCATTTTGAACCTTCCTGTCCACCATTATGTTAATGCTTCCATGATTATTTCTGCTTCCAGTTATCCAACCCCATAAGAACATTGGATATGCCAGATATGTCTCTAACAGCAGCCAATCCAAGTCACAAATACTTGATAAGTACCCAACATTAAATGGATCCCATGCTAATGCTGGCAACAAGCAGTGGCTATTCCCTGTTGATTATTAGCAGTTTATGGACTTCTCCTCCAGTGATTTATTCAAACTTTTTTTTTTAAACCCAGCTACACTAACTGCCTTAACCACATCCTCTGTCAATGAATTCCATCAAGTGAAAAAGATAACCAATATCAGATCAATCCAGTTGGGACAAAAACATTTAACTAGCGAAAAATGTCCCCCTCCATAGCAGAGCAAAAAGCCAATGAAACTAGCAAAAGACTGAAAACCTCAATAAGAAGTTCTCTTACCTACTGGAATGGTTACTGATAAAATAAGGACTGAAACAGCAATCCTTTCATAATGAGTTTGTCAGATTGCATATGGACTTAAAGATATTTAGGGTAGCGTAAGTATGACCGAGTGGTGGCATGGTAATGGGTAAGAAAAGTTTAGTTTGGATTTACTCAGCTAAACTATCATTACTACTTTGTATTTGCTCTGATCACTGCTAACCCTCAGAAAAGGTTAAGTTCCAGAAGTCCATCCAATTTCCACAAACATTTACATTAATGTACCATCTGGGTCACCAATTGTTGTGGTTCATTGAAAATAAGAATGCTTGGGGGGGGGGGGGGGGGGGGGGGGTGTTACTGACGTCACCAGCAGAGACAGATGCTTGACCGAAGGTCCCCTGCTCCCACTCAGCTATATCTGTTGTATAAACTTACCATCGTCTTTACGATTTCTCTCTCAATATTTCTGCTCGTTTTTCATCTCCGATGGCGACAAAGCGGAAAATGGCAGAATTAAACAGTTTTCCTTCAGCAAACACCTTGGAGCTGCAGGAGGATACTGGCATGGTGCAGGCTGCGGCAAACGTGGGAGGAGAAGACTCTGAAGGAACTCCGACTACTGTTCCCTTGAAAGGCTGATATGCCAACTTGGGATGAATTGCGTAGCTGGTTTATGGAACTGAGATCAGAGATGAAGCAACACAAAACCGGAATTGCTGGCTTCAATCGCTGAGGTTAGAGATGACATGGTAGTCCTTGGCGCCAGAGTGGATTTGGATATGCGCTTGGGATGGAAGACAACTCACTTAAAAAAAAATCACCAGAAAACCCTGAAAATGGCATGTGCAACTCTGGTTTTCTAGGTCTTCCAGCTTTTTGGCCATTCTCGGTGGGTCAGTTTACAGATCCAGGGCATCCAGGAAGTACCTGAATACTCTTGAAAGTGGTATCCTCAGTTTGTGAACTTTTACTTAAGGCATCTGATACTAATTCTGTTCCTAAATCTGTACCTCCACCTGTGCTAAAAATCTAAAGAGCTCACAGAGTTGCGGGATCCCGGTCTGACAAAAAAAGCGCAGGACATTTTTTTGTCTACATAGCTATGCTCCCAAAGTGCAACTCTATGCAGCAGCAGCTCATAAACAAAATGAATGGACTTGGGAGGGGCAAAAATATTCTCGTTTAATGACTTAGCTCCTTCTACCTTACACAAGAAATTTGAATTGAAAGAAGTCACCAACATGCTTCGAACAGAGAACGTGTTTTCCTGGACTTTTCCATTTGATCTCAGCTTCATGTTGCAGGAGCTACTCACCGTATCAAACAGGAGGCGGCAGAAATTTTCAAGGGTGCGAATCTCCCATTTGTTTGCTGCAAAGATGGTTAACAGGGCTAAGCTGGATGCATTTTTATTTCTCAAGAATCTCTCGGGGGGGGGGGGGGGGGGGGAGGACTTCGGATTTTCAGAAAGAGTTTGATAAATATACTATATCCACTGGTTGACATTGCTCTCTGCTTCAAAAGCAAGAGGAAATGTTTGAATACAAATCCTCTTTTCCACAACAACCAACAAGGACTGAACTACACAGTCTGGGTAAACAAATAAGCGTGGGGATAGTTTGCTTTTTGTGGCGATTACTACCCTAAACCAATTAAGCCTGATACTTCACTTTGAATGCATATACAGCACTGCGCTCTGCTTCAACGGCAGGGGGAAATGTGAAAAAGAGGATTTACATTCAGACAACATCCAACAAGGCATTCAATCTGTGCAGTCTGGGTAAACAAGCATCAGGGTAACATGCTTCATGCGGCGGTTACTACCCTTAACTATTAAGCCTTATGATTCACCTTTGATGCAACTCCAACTTTACTCTCTGCATCAACGGCAGGGGGTGGCAGGATATTCGAATCAGTTACCAATAAGGGCCCTGAACTTGGTGGTCTGTGAAACAGATAAGTATGGGAAAATAAGTGTGGGAGCTTGCTGGGCAGACTGGATAGGCAGTTTGGTCTTTTTCTGCCGTCATTTCTATGTTTCTATATTATCCACATTTTCTTTATAAGATGTTAAACATGTAGCAGATTGGTGAGGTAAAAAACTTCCCTTGTGTAAATCCATGCTGGCTGTATCCCATTAAACCATGCCTTTCAATATGTTCTGTAATTTTAATTTTTAGAATAATTTCTATGATTTTTCCTGGCACTGAAGTCAGGCTCACCAGTCTATAGTTTCCCAGATCACTCTGGAGCCCTCTAAAGCTTGCTGGCCATCCTCTAATCTTCTGATTTTAATGATAGGTTGAAAATTACTAGCAATAGATCTGTAAGCCATCTAGTCCGAGCAATTTGCTACTATTTAGTTTATCAAGCTACCCAATTACATCTACCAGCTTCACCATCATTTGTTGCAGTTTTTCTGAATCACCACCATTAAATACTGTTTCCAGCACAGGTATCTCCCCAACATGCTCATCAGTAAACACCAAAGCAAAGGATTAATTTAGTCTTTTTACCAAGGCCTTATCTTCCCTAAGTGCCCATTTAATCCCTTGATCATCTAATGGTCCAACCAACTCCCTCACAGGCTTCTTGCTTCATATATATATATATATATATATATATATATATTTTTATTTTTTTTTTAAGTTTTTATTACAAGTTTTTTCCTCTATGGCCAGCTTCTTTTCAAATTCTCTTTTTGTGTGCCTTGTCAATGTTTTACATCTAACTTGCCAATGCTTTTTCCTGTTTTCTTCAGTTGGATCCTGTTTCCAATTTTTGGGAAAAAAAAAAAAAAAAAAAAGAGTTCTTTTGTTTAAGATAGCCTCTTTCACATCACCTTTTTAACCATGCGTGGTCATTTGGTCTTTTTTCTGCCTTTTTTTAAGGCATAGAATACATCTAGTCTGGGTTTCCAAGATGATATTTTTAAACAATGTCCACACCTGATGTAAACTCTTCAACTTTGTAGCTGTACCTCTCAGTTTGTTTTCTATTTATCATTTTATCAAAATCTTTTGAACGTTAAATATTAGAGCAGTAGAGTTAATCTCCTCTCCAATCATTAACTTAAATTTGATTGCATTAATCATTGTTGCCAAGCAGCTCCGCTAACATTACCTCTCGCACCAAGTCCTATATTACAATAAGTTCAAAAATGGTTCCCGTTTCATTTAATGCAAAACATCCACCAATTTCATAATGGGTTGATTTAATTGGTTCCACTGAAGGTGCATATGAAGGCAGTTCAGCAGAACTACATGAGCTACTGCTGTCATGTGTCCTAGAACAACTAGAATGTCCCTGGCTGTTTAATCTACATTCAGCAGTTGACATACAAGGGTTTTGAGTGTTTTCACCTGATTTGACAGGAGGAAGGCTCTCTTGCAGGCAATCTATCCATGCTCCTATGAATTGTATTCTCTAGGTAGGAACTAGAATCACTCTCTTTTGAAGTTCATCAGGAAGCCTAATGAATGTAGGAGTTGAATTGACTTTTGTATGGAAGAACACCTTCCTAGGATTTCGCTATCACTAGCCAGTCTTCTAGCACAGGGAAGACCTGGATCCCTTGAAAAAGATGCACTGCTACTACAGTTAGGCGTTTGGTAAAGACCCTTGGTGCTGCTAATAGTCAAGAGTATACAGTGCTGATAATGAAAGGTGTCCACTACAAAAAAGGGAGTAGAGGATGGGAATATGAACATTATTTTATTTAAAAACTTTTCTATACCGTCGTTTAGTGATATACCATCACAACGGTTTACAGATAGGCACGTAAATAGGTTTTGCATTGGTTTATAAGTTACCTAGAAGGTGCCAAAAACTTTTGGTTACATGATTCAAATATACACTATATGGAATGTGGATTGGAAATTCCACTTATATGATTAATAGAAATCCATACATGAGATATTATTTCTCATACTTAAAGAAAAATACAGTAAAACGTCCTTTAAATCAAGGGCACATATCCACTCCTGCTTCTGGATGAATAGAACTGTTTGAATTTCTCCTGGAGCAGATTCTTGCTTAAACTCCTTAAATCCAGGATGGGTCTCAATACCCCAGCTTTCTTGGGAATAAGGAAGTAGTAAGAGCAGAATCCCTGGCCATGTTCATAGGGTAAATAGGTTCTATTACTCACTGATTGAGAAGCAACTGCATGTCCAGGAGTTGCTGCACTGAGCGTGATGGATCCAGATTAAAGGCTGAGCAATGAAGTGTGGGAAGCCAGGAGAAATGTAAGCAGATTCCACAATTTTGAGAACCAAGCAGTCTTCAGTGATTGTGACCCATTTCTGGATTTTCCCCCCTACTAGGGAGAATGATTGTTGGTTTTGGAGGACAGTCAAAAACTTGGTCTAAGTTTACATTGGCTCTTTTGTACTGCTTTTGACTGACAACATTTATGAAATTCCAGCCCAAAATTTCTGCTGCTGAAGGATCTGGTAGCTCTGAAAGGGGCATCTCTGGAAATACAATCTTTTAAAAGATTAATAAGACTTATCATAAAGTGGACTGTTGCTCTAAGCCCATCAAGAGTAGATTTCCACGTCTCTCTTTGATTTAAGCAACTGTTTCTCTGAATTTATCTCCAAAGAGCTAGCTTCCCAGGCAAGGGACGTCCACCAACTTATTGTTGACATTGTCCCACAAGCTGCTGGCACATAACCAAGCCATCCGGCACATGCCTATTCAGGGAGCTGGTATATGTGAAAAAGGGATTGTGTGTATGTGAGGGTGCTTGTTTGGGAGAGAAAGGAAGCCTATGTGTGGGGTGTATGTGCATGAGAGAAAGGGAGCGATAGAAGGAGCCTTTGTTAGGGGTCAAACTCTAGGAGTGGAAGGGGTTGAGCCTAGAGGGAGAGGGGAGAGAGTGGCAGGTGGAGGAGTTGGGGGCCTGAGAGGGCAAAGTGAAAAAAAGAGATTGGCCAGAGGAGTAGGGACAGAGGGTAGAAGAGGCACAATGAACTTCTAGGGAAACTCTGCTCAAAATATTTTTAAAACTCTGCATCTTTAAGTAATGAGAAATGACTACTTACCTGAATTTCCTTTTCTGTAGGACAGTCAGTTCAATCCAGAACAAGTAGGTTTATGCTCCCCTACCAGCAGATAGAGACAGAGCAAACAAGTGACATCAGCCTGCCAGTTTTGTCTTCAAAAGCAACTGTGGACGGACTAGAAAAATACTTGAGTAAAAACAGATAACCATTTCAATACTCAGCCAACAAGCAACACTGAGCTCAGACAAGAATGCATTAACACTAGTCTAGGGACTGGACTAACACCAGTAATCCCTGTAACATGAAGCCAAGTAGGACTATAATACAATCATTTGGCAGCCAAGGGAGGGAAGCTGGACTCATCTGACTGTCCTAAAGAAAAGGAGATCAGTAGTAAGTAGTAGTTTCTCATTTCATAGTGTCCAGTCAGATGAATCCAGAACAAATGGGATGTAACCAAGCTACTCCCCCAAAGGGCATGAGGCTGCTCAGTCAAAACCGCATGTGTAAAGGCCACATCCTCCCAGGCCTGCACATCCAGACAATAATATCTGGAAAAGAAGTGCAAGGAGGACCACATCTCAGCTTGGCAAATGTCAACAGGAAACAACAGTAACTTCTGCCCATGACACTGCCTGAGCCCTAATGGAATGAACCCTAACCTGACTAGGTAACTGCTTCCTGGCATCCACGTATGCAGCCGTGACTACCTCCTTAATCCAGCAAGCTATTGTAGCCCGAAGGGCCGGTTCTCCCTGTCTAGTACCTACGTGAAAGACATACAGACAGTCCGACTTCCGCAAAGGTTCAGTAACATCTAGATATCTGACTCCCCTACTGAAAAACCAGTTAGGGGAGTTCCAAAGTCAGGTGCCCCACCTAAATTGTCTTTACCCAGACCTACATCTGGCTGGGAAGAACCAGGCTTTGTGAAATCAGAGGAGAATAAATCTGAGCCTCCAAACAGCGCTGGCACAAATTAGCAGGCACTTCTGGCTGAGACACCCTAATGACTGGCAGTGTAAACAAGAAGGTGCTTAGGCTATAGGCACCATTTTGGCCAGCAGTGCACTAAACGGTGGCCGGAAGCATGCACCTAGTTTAAAAACAAAAAAAACAAAAAACCAGACATCCAAAACTTCTAGGCCTTCAAATAAAGTGTCCAACACTTGGGCCTCTGATATTTAGGGGCACCTCAAAGCTAGGCATCCGTAGAATAAGCATTGATCAAGGACAGGAGTACAAAAAAAAAAAAAAAAAAAAAAAGCACTTATATTGTATGCACAAGCAAGTATGGACCTGGACGCACCGAAGCACCTCAACTGGGTCTCCAGAAAACTGGACGCACATGCTGAATTGACAATCCTGTAGAGGGCAGCCTAAGAAGTGCAACTAAGAAGCCTTAGAGCAGGGCCTAGTCAACGGAAACTGCTCAACCCACCAGGCTGCCCACATCCTTTGACCTCCCACAGAGCGGGATGAACGCCAGAACAGCACACAGAGCATGAAGACCGGGAGGAAGGAAGCCCTAACAGAACTCTCCTTCACTGTCTTTTTTTAATATATAAACACTTACCTGAGCTCAGCCTTACCTTACCTACACATCTGAGGACCCATGGAAAATCACCTCAGGAATTCTCAACTAGGGGAGGGACCTTATAGTATCACCGCAAGAAAGTGGGGCAAATTATTTTTTCTCCTTATTTCTCAAACTGAAGCAATCCCAAGCGGGTAGATGCACATCCACCATCTGCTGGAGACAGAATACTGGCAGGCTGATTTCACTGCAGAGGTATATACACTGATATCAGTTTATCCATCTGCTGGTAGGGGGAGCATAAACCCACTTGTTCTGGACTCATGTAACTGGATGCTAAGAAATAACTTTTTTCTGTATTACATTTTAAATTAATTTCTTAAAGATTGTCATATTGGTCAAAACAATATACAAGTTACAGAATCTTGCAGAATTTTAAATTTCTGTAAATTATGAAAGTTCTTTTGCACAGAAGTCCCCCAGGAGTAATCTGCTAGAGATGGAAAATACTGGCAAGTGCCTGTGCTGCTCCATCCCCTAACAGTGATGTTACTGAAAAAAGATTGTCATTCTCCATCTCCACTGCTCGCAGGATGTTATAAACCCATGCATCTGGACTGGTCTAGTAAGAAAGATGGAATTTAGTAGTAAGTGGACTAAAGCTCCTGCAACCATCATTCGGTAGGAGTAAATTATGAACACAGAAGAAAGAAAAGCTTTTTTCTTCACAAAATATAGTACCTAAAAACAACTTCTGCAACAGAGAACAATTTAACATGTATGTGATTATATTTTTCACCTACAACACCTTTTGTGCAGGTTCAATGTTACTAAGCACAACTGTAAAAAGTGTCAAATTTAAAAATTAACACATGAAAGTCACAAAAGTTTAAATAAACCCTTCAATTTTGTCTGATAACCAACTAGCTGTGAGGTTCAGTGGGTATTAAAGATGTTTAGGAGACATGGGGTATTAGGTTCACAATCAAAAACGAGGTAAATCCTCATATCACTCATTAAATTCTCTTAAAGTGGTATCAGATTAATTACCCAAGGATTTTCTGCCTGAAACAAGCAGATTTTATTCTATAGAATCCAAAGAAATGCAATTATATAAAAAAATATATCACACTAACACAACGTATCATAGATAGTGATATATAAAAAAAACATTCAATTACTATTCATGTCTGATACATAGAGTGAATAACAAATGTTCACCATAAAAACTACACACAATCATGCTATTAAAAAAATGTTTAGAAAATCTATATAACAATGCAGTTGTCTCACTCCCTCTTTACAACATTATATTTCTTTTGTAGTTCTATTTCACAAATCCATACTCCCAACATATTTCGCCATTTAATAGGCTTTTTCAGGGGAGCATAATACACAGATCTTCGAAATTTCCTCCACGAATTCACCCAAATGTATCCACACTACAAAAGATATTCCAACAATTAATCATTTCCCACAAATTCTCAAAAAAAGACTTTCTTTTTGAAAAGTGCTTTAAATATTCAATCAGCACCAATTTACTAACTTCAATTTTCACAGTATATTACTTTTTCCACATCAAGACAAACCAAACTTGTCTCCACAATTCCACCTTTTCTCTTTTTTTATAATCTGAAACATCACAGAAAAACCACCTAAGTCCCAGAAAAACCAACCCCTAAAAATGCCCATAGTTTTTCAGAATTGAATCACATCAGTCCCTACAAACAGCTTTTCAAAACTTCCGTATACAAAGAGCTCATCACGGTACTCCCATAATTCAGAGATTCCACATCTTCAAACTGCTTTTACTGTTGGCTTCCTTACTGAAAGAATTGGAGAAATATAGCCGCAATAAAACCAAAAGCACCATGTCTCAAAAACACCTCTTTTTAGGAAAAAAAAACCAAAAAACAGCACAACTTACCATTAACGACGCTAAAAGACCAACTTTGCCAAAACCTCAGCGTTCTCGCACAGCTGTTTTCAAAAAAACGGAGCGATTTAAGGGTTTGTTTTTCTGTGATTTTTCAGATTATAAAAAAAGATAAAAGGTGGAACTGTGGAGACAATACATTTAGTTTGTCTTGATGTGGAAAAAGTAATTAACTGTGAAAATTGAGGTTAGTAAATTGAATATTTAAAGCACTTTTCCAAAAAGAAAGTCTTTTGAGAATTTGTGGGAAATGATTGTTGGAATATTTTTTGTAGTGTGGATACATTTGGGTGAATTCGTGGAGGAAATTTTGAAAATCTGTGTATTATGCTCCCCTGAAGAGCGAAACATGTTGGGAGTATGGATTTGTGAAACAGAACTACAAAAGAAATATAATGTTGTAAAGAGGGAGTGAGACAACTGCATTGTTATATAGATTTTCTAAAAAACATTTTTTAATAGCATGATTGTGTGTGTGAATGAGTTTTTATGGTGAGCATTTGTTATTCATTCTATGTATCCGACATGAATAGTAATTGAATGTTTTTTAAAGTTTTGATAAGATGTTTTGTATACAATAAAATCTTTTCTAATGAATATTATATAATCACTATATATGATATGTTTTATTCTATAGAAAGCAATGTTTATGGTAGCTATCTGATTTCTGAAGATATTGTACAGAGGGTGCCAGAGACATTATCTGAAAACAAGTTGATAGCTTTAATAATCTGAGTAACATAGTTATACATATAGAAGAGCACCATATGAATCTTTTGTCCCACTCAAAAAAAGCAGGAAACAAAGGATAGAGTGAGAGCGTCAGCCAAGATCACAAGGCGATTTTGATTTTTTCTAGCAGAATTCTCTGTGATAGAATTGGCATTACTGGGGGAAGATGGGCGTCCAACCAGTGTTGCTTATTTGGTCTACTACAACTAGATGAGTGCGAGAGACCATAGGTCTCCGGGGGCAAAATTGCTTAATTGAAGAAGAGCAGCAGAGTTAATGTCAAGAGTCCGATATGCAGAAAAATGGGGGGAGGAGGAGAGGCTTGAGAAGCAAAATGCATATTGTCTGGAAAAAAAGGAGACAGGGTCAGCAAAAGATATTTGGAAAGACATAAGTAATCAGAAAGGTGTGAAGCACAGTCAAGCGCGCGCAAAAAAATAAAAAAGAGAACTATATGGTACTCCATAGTATGTATGCGTGTGAGGTGGGGGTGAGCAGGTTCAAAGATTTCCAAGTAGCGTTCGACGTTGCTAAAGTCACCCAGGATGACAGCTGGGCACAGATATTGGAAAGGAAATATCAAGATAATCAGATATGGAAAGAGTGAGACGGAGGGAGATAGCTCACAATAGTTATCAATAAAGGAAAACGAACGACTGGCACGCAGTCGCTAGAAGTCAGTAACCTCACAACCCCAAAGACCCTGCCACTGACCCGTCCCCCAAAACTGCAAATTTTTATGGGTTCGTATGACGTCATATCCGGTCTCCCCACCGTATATTCCTCATTCTCCCTCCCCTTAAATTCTCAGGTAGACGAAAGGCAAAGATAAGCAAAGTGGCTCCTTACAGCAGCAGGATACTGCACGGCACAGACGACAGTTTTAGTGTTTTCCTTGCTAATTTATTGTAGTCAAATCAGATTACATAAGAAAAAAAAAAAAGAAGAAGTTGAATTAGCCAAAGTTTGAAAACTGGAAGTCGTATCGTCAAGGTTTCAACCCTGGGTCAAAACCGGAAGCAGGGTGCAGTTTCTCCTTCTGCCCTCCTGGGCACAAAAATTCATAGTATCAAGAAATTCGAAACAATGACAAGCCATTCAATAAAAGAGATCTAGGAGTAATATACAGCAGAAATGCATCCATATTTTGGGATAACAAATGACTTTAGGAGTTTGCGCAATTTCTTTTTAAGCTTTCTACTCAATAGACAGCAGACCGCCACACAACAGCTAGATGATGTTATAGTGAAAAACTGTAAAGCTAAAACTAAAAAAAAAGTGTCTATCCTATGCGGAGGGAGGACTGCAGTTAAACCCTGCTGCCGCACATTAGGTTAAGATCGGAGTTCTAGACCACTTATTCTGCCTGAGTAAAGCGTGAGCGACAAGACCAGCCAGAAAAAAAACCAAAAAGCCCAGAAACAGAATCAACTTCATTGATTCTATTTCTGCTTTTTCCTAACAAGCTGTAGCGCTTCCTCTTCTCTCACCAATATTGCCCTCGATGGAGATCTTCTTGATCCGGGCGTTTTTCGTAGGCGAGGAATCCTGGTCCTGCTGCGGTTCCGAGAAGCTTCTTTTTGGTGGGGTTGCCATACCGCAGTGCGTTAAGTTCAGGAGCAGCTGCTGCTAGGGTTTAGGCTCTATTTCGCGCCAGCTGCTTTCACTACGGCTGCAAGTTTGATTTTGGCGCGCTCCCCGTGGGCTCTTCAGCGGTAGCAGATCATGTGACTCAAAACTCCGGTCTCGCACACTGAATACACAATTAAAAAAAATAAAAAAAAATAAAAAATTCTAGTGGGCGGGACCCATTCCGCTCGTGATGCCCCGCCCTACCCCGCGCACTCTGAACAAAGAGGTGCTGGGGACCGCAAATGCATGAGAAAGGCGCCAGAGTTTGAAAAAGGCCTGAAGCAGAAGCGAGGGGAGAAAAGGAAAGGAAAAACAAACAAAAAAAAAAAAAGAGATGGCGATTTCCCAGACTGCCTTGCAACGCAAGATCAACCACCGGTTAAGGGAGGAGCGTGTGGGTGTTTATAAGCATAATTATTATCTAACTGAGCTTAATTCACGTGTGTAGCAAATAAAGTGTGCACTGAATGAAAAGGGCCGTGATGAATGTAAATATAGATCAGCTTCATTTTTAACTTTAGTGCTACCTTTCTAAAGGTTGATGTAGTTCAATGTGTTTAAATCATTAAAGAGCTAGGTTACCAGATTTTTAGCTGGGGAAGGGGTGGGACTATTATTCCCTATGTGGTACCAGTAGTTTATTCTCCAGTTTTCTCTCACTCTCCAGTCCTCTCAGTTCCTGGACTGTCTCTTCATACTCCCTTTCCCCATGTTCTGGTTCGCTCTCCCCACCACAATCAGTCTGTCTCTGCTCGGACTCTCAGTGCCGGAAATGAGGGGCGAACTCTATGGCTCTTGCTTTGAAAATTGCTCCCAGGGCAACAATACAACCTTCCCTTCCCACTAAAGCTATTGCATACTTTTGTCAGCGATCTCAAGAATCAGCTCAGCTGCTCTCAGGAAAAGCCTGAGCTTTGTGTAGGCAGCCACTGCAAAGCATGTCTGTAAGTGGCAGCTTTCTACTGGGCAAGAAGACCAGCAGGAAAGTAGAAGACCAGCAGGATGAGACAGTGTGGAAACACTGCTGCTATTATCTCCTTTATCGCTGATTATTAGCTCAGACCCCCTCCCCCCAAAAAAAAAAAAAAGGTGCTGCCGGCCTACACTTTCTCCTGACCATCGCCCCCAAGCTGTGCCAACAGGAAGAGAGGATAAACATTGCCTCAGATTCACCTCTGCAACCTGGAACCGGAGGATATTAATTGAATTTTCAGACCTTACCTTGAGCAGGCTTTGGCTTGGAGCCAGCAGTTTCTGGCTATCGGTTTGCAGTTCTTTATTAATTAGAATCAAAACACAAGCCTGCAGACTTTAACAGTGCTGGAAACAGAAAATCAGTATACCTGGGAATGTTTGACTTCCAGTCACACATGGATTGGGGGGGGAGGACAACTGCACAGTGGGACCAGATGCTCACAAACTTGCTCTCATAAACACTTACATGTTCACACTTACTTTCACTGCTCATTTTCCCATATGTCCATTTACACCTTCTGCCAATCTCCCCCAACACACACTCACATCTCTCCCTCTTCCATACACACATGCCCACTCGCACTCAGCTCTCTCCTACATACACTCTCAGATCTCTTCTTCCTACACAAATACACACTCACTCTCACAGACATGCTCATTCATTCTCTCTCTCCCCCCTCCCCCTTTCAAAACACACTAGCAACAGCAGACTCTAACTTGGGCTCCTGGAGCAGCAGCAGCCTCTTCCTTCTCCTCCTGTGCTATGGAAGTGGACGCTGCCTGTTTCTTACTCCTCGTTTGATGCACGGGCAGGAAATTGCAATGTCGTTTGGCCAAGGCAAACAGGATGGGGCAGGCAAGTGGCTGGATACAGGAAACAGGCTGTGCAGGAGCAGGTGGTGTCACGAGGAAGCGAAGTTAAGAGTTAAAAAGGTCTGGAGATGGTAGAAAATCACTGTTGAGTTCCTCCTTTTTCAGCCGCTCAAGACCAGTGACGTTCATTTCTTCTTTCCGGGTCCAAGCAGCTCGGTTTTGCTGCAGCACCTGGAGATTTCCGGTATTGGGCCAGAGACCCGGTAATTCTTTTAGAATTCCGGAGTCTCCAGGCCAAATCCGGAGAGTTCCCAGGTATGAAAAGCAGCAGTTACAAAGTTCCTATTTCTCCTAGACTGTCTGAGGCTCGCTAGCCTCTCTGGGCTCTACCTTCTTAACCCTCTCCCTCAAGAGAAACATCCTGGCACCAGGACTGTCAAGGTGGACCAGGCTAAACACCTAGTCCTGGACTTTTAAGGAGGGTCTAACATGCACTCCATTGCAGACCTACATGCCAGGTCTGAAGAGCATAGGACGAGAGGAGATGGCCTAATGCACCCCTGCTTTCCTCCTCCTATGGCTGGGTCTCATCAGTGGGACGTTTCATGCTTATACAATACTGGCACACGAAAAATGGACGCGCGTGTTTGAGCACCCGCTTTCCTAACGCACACCCATCCATCTCTCCTAGGCATGTGATGCAATAGGCTAATGAGCTGCAGCATTAAGGAGGTACTAGGGGAAAATGTATGGCGCTAGCACCTGCTCAGCATCAGCTGCCCAGATACTAAGAAGGAGGAACCACAGAAAAGCAGTTTCTGTTTTTCTGTTCAGGTTTTGGGGTACCTCAAGACTTAATGCCAGCTCCGGGGCTGGCCTTAATTTTTGCAGGTTAAAATGTGTGCATCGGGTGCACAGTTATTTTCTAGATGAGGGGTACTAGCTAATAGCTGCATCAACATGGCATTTACATGTGATGAACGCTATTAGCTACCCGCTGTTTTGGACGCACTGATCCCATTATTGCAGCAGGAGTTTCAAGGTGCGTCCAACCGTGGGTTAACCTGTGCGCTAGTGTGAACGCAGGATGTTGCATCGGTCTGTTTGAGCGGTGAGTGACGGGGAAAGGATCTTAAAAGGAAAACCAGCTGAGGGGTGTGGTCTTAACCACACCCCTCCTCAGATTGGCTGGAGAAGGTAAGTCAGCCAGAAGGGGGCTGGGGAATTGGTTGGATGAAGGAGGTTCAAATGGGGAATTGGGTGGAGAGTGTTTGAAAGACAGTGTCAGATGGAAGGGTGGGTTTCATGGAGAGGAGGGAGCAGGAATTTGCTCTGAGAGGGGGATGGGCTGGGAAAAGGACTGGAGGGAAAGGAGAGAGGAAAACAGGGTCTGGGTAGAGAGAGGCAAGGATGACCAGGGTGGGAGAAAAGAAAACCTGGCTAGGAGGGGAAGAAAAAAGGAGGGAGAGAGGGAGGATCTGGGATCACATGAGAGGAAGGGGGTGAGGAGATTAGGGATCAAGTTCAGGAGAAGAGATTGATATAATTCATAATTCTGGTTCAGAACTGTGGCTTATTCAGCCATTTCTAGAATCCTCAGAAGGCTGATTCACACTGACAACTGCTGAAATATAGTGACTTTCTGACTATCACAGACTCAAAGAATGTGAAAGATCTGGAAACTTGTAGGCTCTGCAAAGCCTATAATTACAGGCCAGGAAGGCATCAATGACCATGTTTGCACCACAATACAGGGAAGCTGGGTCCAGGATGCAGGCTTTTGTCTTACAAATGCATATCTCAACGGACAGGAGCCAGGTGAAAAGATTCTTCTTTTAAAGTTACAGTTTTAATTAAATCCTGGTGCCAAGAAACGGAATTCAGGCCTAACTCCTATTGAAGCCACAGACTTGCGATTTGTTTACACAACAAAGAATATCAAGAGAAGAACAGAAGAACACAGTGCATCAAAGCCAGATTGATAAAGGAACTTTTATGGTGGGAGGATGAACAGGGTTAGAAGAATTCTCAGTTGAGGGATGTCCTCACAAGCATTTCCTATACATGATAGATTGTCATGACAACAGCATAATGTATCTTTGTAAATAAGTCTTTGGGCAGTCACGTCATTCATTCTGGAAACTTCGGTAGTGCTGTATTTTGATTATATAAGTCAGGGCATGTCATATAGTCATTGAGATGCTAGTTATTACAGATAGAGGGCATATCGCATCTCACAGGAACACTTGTCGTTTAAGAAGCCAAATAAACTAAATTTAAAAACCTCTTGCTGAGTTGAAGTGTTCTTGTTGCCCTGGCTTTGAGTCCAGAAATTATTGACAAGATAGAGAAGGAGATGAGGAATGGGAAAATGAGAGAGATTTGAACTGAGAGGGAGAAAAGAGGAAGAGATGGATGGCAAAGGACAGAGAGATGAAGAAAAAGATGGAAGAAGCAATAGGACAGATTAGGAAGAGGGAAATGAAGAAATGGGGATGGAAAGAGAAAGTTCTGATTGGGCAAAATAAGAAAAGTTGAAATATGTGGATGAAAAGAAACAGGCTGGAATGAAACAGAGGAAAAGTGGGTTAACTGAAGGAAGGAGAAAATAAGAGGATCAGAGACTGGGAAGGGAAAGGCAAATGAAGGGGAGTAAATGGAGAGACAGGAGAAGAGAAAGGGACAGTGGTGAAGCAGGAGGTAAAGTGGGGGCAGTCATCAAAGGAGAGGGGTAAGAGCAGGTGCACCAGCACATGCCCAAAGAAAGCAAAAAATGGTGGGGCAAAGAAAGGACAAAATCTGAAGTGATGAACACAATGGGCAAAGAAACACCACCTCGGCATACAAAAAGAAAGGAATTGAGTTATGAGAGAAATAAATGCAGAAACAATTAAGGTAAAAAACTGACAGAAAATGAGTAAAACAACAACAAGAAAATTACACTGAAGAAGGCAGTTGAGCACCTGTCAGGGTGAAATGAAAGCACCGCCCCTGTCACATGGTAGGAGCACAAGATGGCGCCGGCCATCCAGTGCTCCTACCATGTGTCAGGGTCCGGCCAATGGCACGAATACCCTGTCACATGGTAAGGGCAAAGGGCCATCGGCGCCATTTTGATTAGTGGCAGCCGACGGCCCGGGAGCAGGACGACGGCCCGGAGCGGGAGATTGCTCCCGGGACCCCCACTGGACCACCAGGTACCTGTAAAAAGTTTTTGAGGGCGTCAGGAGGGTGGGGGAAGCTAAGGGGTTAGTTTTAAAGGGTCAGGGTGGGTTTAGGGGTTATTTTTGTGTGCCGTTTTTCCCGCCCTCCCTCAAAACGATAAGGGAACCCCCACGATCAATATCGTGGGGTTTTCCTATCGTTTTGGAGGAGCCCCCGATTTCTGACGATTTTGAAAATATCGACGATATTTTCAATCGTCCGAAGCACGATTCACATCCCTATTTAACGCTACTGCTAGCTAATAAAGTTAGCAAAGGGATTCATTACAGATGGGATTCCTTCTCCGTACCTAGCTACTCTGCCTCTCCAGTCTTGGACTTCTCTATTTGGAGTACCCGCTCCTCAGGGGCCTCTCTCTTCTCTTTCAGGTCGCTGTCTGGAACCAAAAAGGATTTGCAACCACATAAAAGCAGGGGAGTATCTTGCTTGTTATGGCAGTTACTACCCCAAACCAAAAAAATACCTGATATTTCACTTTCAAGCAAATCCAGCATAGCTCTCTGCTTCAACGGCAGGGGAGGAAATATTTGACAATTCACGCATATCCAGCATAGCCCTCTGCTTCAACGGCAGGGGAGGAAATTTTGTCAATTCACGCATATCCAGCATAGCCCTCTGCTTTAACGGCAGGGGAGGAAATTTTGTCAATTCACGCATATCCAGCATAGCCCTCTGCTTCAACGGCAGGGGAGGAAATTTTTGTCAATTCACGCATATCCAGCATAGCCCTCTGCTTCAACGGCAGGGGAGGAAATTTTGTCAATTCACGCATATCCAGCATAGCCCTCTGCTTCAACGGCAGGAGAGGAAGTTTGACAATTCACGCATATCCAGCATAGCCCTCTGCTTCAACGGCAGGGGAGCAAGACTGATACTTCACTTTCAATGCATAGCCAGCATGGCTCTCTGCTTCAACGGCAGGGGGGGATGAAGAAAGGTGGATCTATATTCAGGCAACAATCAACAAGGACTGAATTACATAGTCTGAATAAACAGATAAGCATGGGTGTAGCTTGCTTATTGCAGTGATTAATACCCCTAACTAAATTAAGCTATTTCACTTAGATGCAGGTCCAACACTGCTCTCTACATTAATGGCGGGGGTGGAAGGGAAATAATTTAAAAAAAAGGTTACTAAGAGCCAAGAGAAACAGATAAGTATGTGAAAGAAAAAAAAGTGCAAAAGCTTGCTGGGCAGACTGGATGGGCCGTTTGGTCTTCTTCTGCCGTCATTTCTATGTTTCTATGTACTCGCTCCTCGAGGGCCCATGTTCCCGGACTCGCTGCCTGGAAGATATCGCTGCCTACACCATCAGTGAGTTACCATCTACTTCTCAGAGCTGTTCCCTGGAACCAGGTACTCGCTCCTCGAGGGCCTGCCTCTTCTCCAGCTCCTGTGTTTTCTACCGAGAGAAACCGCTGTGTAAGTACACAACCAACGAGGCTCTATTCCAGAACCCTGCATATACTTCATTGTACTCACTATCTCAGTTTCTCTTCATTACAGCACAGCCATTGAGGGATCGCTGTTCCAGAGTCCTGAGGGACTGCAAGCCCAGCCGGGCTCCATCTCTGTTCACCGGTGCCACCTCTGGTGGCTCTTCAATACTGTTAATAAAAGATCTAACTGTGTTGTGTGTCCTAGAGCTGATCCTAGGTATCTGTGGCCCCTCACGGGACTTCCCCCCATGGGCATGGTCAGCAGCCACAGTGTCCAAGGGTCCAACCAAAACCTTACAAACAATAACAGATTGCTAACTCCATGGATCCGGCACAGTTCAATGCCCTGCAGGCTATTCCGGGCCTGGCCCTGCGCATTTCTGAACAGCAAGACGCATTGGAGAAACTCACTTCAGCGATTCATCAGCTGCACACACAGAAGACCCAAGGCACTAATTCCAGCAATGAAGGTCAGTTACATGAAGTAACTTTAAAGACTGCTGTTCCACTGGCTCCTCCAGTTCGTTTCTCGAGAGAGATTCAGAAGACCAGGGGCTTTTTAAATCAGTGCTGCATGCATTTTGCATTACAGCCTTCTCAGTTCCCCACAGCTTTTTCCAAGACTACTTACATTCTATATTATCTTGATGGAAGGGCCTTGTCTTGGGCCTCTACACTGTAGGAATGCAAGGATCCTATTTTGCAGGACATAGATGGATTTTTGGACTTATTTAAATCCATTTTCGATGATCCTGCTCGAGTGACCATTGCCAGTTCTGCTCTGGTGGACCTGAAGCAAGGCAACCGACCACTGGCTGATTTTGCGATAGAGTTTAAGACTTTTGCTACAGAACTCTTCTGGGACCCCAAATGCCTGAAGACCCTTTTCTTCAGAGGCCTGGATACTCGTTTGAAAGACGAGCTGGCCTCTCGTGAAACACCTGACTCACTGGATGAACTTGTGGCTTTGACTACTAGGATCGATCACCGGCTTCGTGATAAGGTGAAAGAGCTCCGGCCTAATAGAGGACCTGGTCAGAAGGAGACTAGTGCTAAACCTGCACCTCGGATGGTTCCAGTAATTCCTGCTGCCAGTGGAGAAGAGCCGATGCAACTTTGTCGCGGACATTTGACTTCCAAAGAGAGAAAACTTCGGAAGAGGCATAGTCTATGCATGTACTGTGGTCACGATGTCCCAACATGCCCAATTTGTCCGGGAAATTTACGGGCCTAAGTCCTGCAGGAGGACTGTTCTTAGGCCTTACTACGCCCTCTCCTCCGCTCTGTCTCCCAGTCTCCTTGATCTGCGGATTCTCTGAGTTTCAAACTGGTGCCCTGGTAGATTCAGGGGCAGGACGCAACTTTATTCTTCAACGCTTTGTGGAACATCTGACGATTCCACTATTCCTATCCTCCATCCATGGGGAGCCCTTACGGGGTGACGTGACTTGCCAAACTGTACCGGTAACTCTCTGCACCGGAGCTCTCCATATTGAATCAATTCCCTTCTTTGTGTTAGAGAAGGCCATGCACCCTATCATCCTGGGGTTACCCTGATTGCAGTCGCACCAACCCCAATTTGACTGGGCATCCTTGGAACTCTCCCGCTGGGGCCCAGGTTGTCATGGGAAGTGCCTTAAGGAGATTGCTCCTGTCATCTGCATGCCTACTACTCCAGTGATGCCGGGACTGCCACCCCAATACGTATCTTTTAGTGATGTGTTTTCCAAAGAAGCTGACATTCTTCCTCCGCATAGGTCCTATGACTGTGCCATAAGTCTGAAATCCAATACTGAACCTCCTAAGGGACGTGTCTATCCACTCTCAACTATTGAGAACAAGGCGATGTCCGAATACTTTGAGGAGAATTTACAGAAGGGGTTTATTAGACCATCGAAGTCTCCAGCTGGCGCAGGCTTCTTTTTTGTGGGGAAGAAGGACGGTACCCTACGTCCTTGTATTGATTACCAAGGTCTGAATGAGATCATGATAAAAGACCGCTACCCCCTGCCTTTAATCTCAGAGCTATTTGACCGGCTTCAGGGGGCCAAAATATTTTCAAAACTTGACCTGAAGGGGGCCTACAACTTAGTTCGCATTTGTAGTGGCGACGAATGGAAAACAGCCTTCAACACTCAAGACGGCCATTTTGAGTACTTAGTTATGCCCTTCGGCCTGTGCAACACACCCGCTATATTTCAGAACATGATGAACGACATCCTGCGGGACCTGCTGTACAAGAGTGTCGTGGTATACCTGGATGATATCCTGATATTTTCCCAGGATTTGCTCACTCATCTAGAGCAGTGGTCCCCAACCTTTTTTGCACCAGGGACCGGCTTCAAGCAAGACCATTTTTCCATGGCCCGGCAGGGCAGGGCAGGGGCGGGGCTTTGGTCATATGAGGGCGGGGTTATGGAGGGGGTTGGATTTTAGTGCACACTTATCATTTAATTATGACATTTATAATGTGAATGTGACTCAACTCACCATAGGTTCTCATATGCATGGCACACTGACCCATGATCGTCATGGGGCTAGATGTAAAAGTACAGTTTGTATCCACGGGAACCCCCCTGACCCACAATAATGGATGTAAAGCAGAATTATGACATTCCCCATATAACTCACCCTACAAAAAAGATATTCTGGTTCTGGTGACATCTCAGTAACAGTAACTCAAACTCCTTCTACTTCCAGGCTCAATAGCCCTACTTATGAAAAGACAGCAGTTTACCACCAATGCATGTCCTCTTGAGAAAACACAACAAATAAGACCGATACAAACGCTTACATGCTAGCAAAATATTTCATCTCGGTAACAGACACAGAACTGACCTAACATACTCCCAGGATCTGTAGTAATGCACATAAACTAATCTGCACACAGTTACACCTGTATTATGGAATACACTCAAACAGGAGCAACCCTATCTATGAAAAGGCAACACTACAAATATTAAATCAGGTCCTAAAAACCAATACACCTCTATTTGGAAAACAGAACTAGCAAGCAGCTATAGATTCCCCACAGAAATAATTGTAAAACTATACTAATAAGCAGAATAAATGTTTCAAAACAGCTATGAACAGAATAACATCCAACAATTAAAAACTTATAAAAACTATTAAACATTCTCCAAACACCAATAAAATATTTCAAAAAAGCAGACATCACACAATTAAAATGGCAGTCAAGAAAAATAAACTTAAAAAGCCACTTTTACTTACCCCCTCCAGTAGCTGTCCTACTCCCCTTCCCTGCAGGCCGTGGCACACACCAGAAGCAGCAGTAGAAGCTAAGTTCTATACTTATGGTCCTCTTCCTTAGTGCCCATGACTCACACACACACCATACCAGTCATGCCCCCATGACCAGTTTCTGTCTCTCACACACCAATCATCTCCCAAACAGTCTTTGGCACACACACACCAGTCACCTTCCTGAACAGTTTCTCTCATGCCATACACACACACAGAGGCTTCCCACTCCCGTGTTCTACTTACATATATGGGCTTCTCACTCTCATAATCACTTTCTCTGTCTCTCTCTCTCACACACACACTCACCAGTCTCTCACTCCCATGTTCTCTTTCAGATATACAGGCTTCTCCCTCCCATGATGTGTCTCACACACACCCAGGTTTCTCACTCCCATGCTCACTCTTCACATGCACAGGCTTCTCATTCCCATAATCACTTTATTTCTCTCTCTCTCTCTCTCACACACACACCAGTCACCTGATCTCGCTCATGCATACACACACACACAGGCTTCCCACTCCCATGTTCTCTTTCAGATATACAGGCTTCTCCCTCCTATGCTGTGTCTCACACACACCCAGGTTTCTCACGCCCATGCTCACTTCTCTTCACATGCACAGGCTTCTCATTCCCATAATCACTTTCTCTCTGTTACACACACACCAGTCTCTCTCATTTCCATGCTCACTCTCCACGTGCACAGGCTTCTCATTCCCTGAATCACATTCTCTCACATTCACACACACCAGTCTTTTTCTCTCACACACACCGTCACCTTACCAAGCAGTCTCTCTCTCTCATGCATGCACACTCACCCAGGTTTCTCACTCCCATGCTTTCTTTCACCCCAACACCAGGCTTCTTACGCCCATGCTTTCTCACATACCCAGACTTCTCACTTCCATGCTTTTTCTCTCTCACACACACACACATCAGTCACCTCCCTGACTAATGTCTCACACTCTCAAATACACATCAGTCATCTCCCTGAGCAATCACTTTCATTGTCTCTCACATACACACATCAGCTCTCTGACCAGTCAATCACACACATGCTGGCTGCCTGCTTCTCTCTCTTTCTCTCACTCACTTCCTCTCCCCTCCCCGAGCACAAACGGTAGCTGCTCCTCCTCCTCCTCCAGCCCCCACAGGCCAAGAAGGAAGAATTCCATCGATCGCGGGAGGCTCATGCTGCTCTCCCCTTTCCCGATTACCGTCTGCTGTAATAGCTTGGGGGCCGATGCTGCAGCGGCTGCTGCTAGTTTATCACGCGGCACGGCCTTTCTTCTTCCCGCGCACCGCGTATCAATTCCTGTTCCGGGTCACGGAGGGGAGGGGGGGTAGGCGCGGGAAGAAGAAAAGGCCAGCCGCGGATGCCACAGCTTTTTTTTTTTTTTTTTGCACCGCTGCCGTTCCCGCTGGGCTTGAACGTGCTGATAGCCCAGCGGCAACGGCAGCAGGGAAGGAAGAGCAGCGGCGCCGCAGACCGCCAAAAAACTCCCACGGCCCGGTCCCGGTCCGCGGACCGGTGGTTGGGGACCCCTGATCTAGAGGATGTCAAGCAAGTACTACGCCGACTCCGTGAACACCAGCTCTACGCCAAACTCTCCAAGTGCGAATTTCATAAAGACTCAGTGCCTTTTCTTGGCTATATCGTGTCTAAAGATGGCTTTTAGATGGACCCTCAAAAGCTCGAGAGAATCAAAAATTGGTCCCAACCTACCAGCCTGAAGGCCCTGAGATGATTCCTGGGGTTTACCAACTATTATAGAAGCTTTATAAAGAACTACTCTTCTTTAACAGTACCCTTGACCGCAGTGACCCGTAAGGGTGCCAACGCTTCAAAATGGTCTGCGGAGGCCATTTCCGCGTTTGAGAAACTAAAGACTGCCTTTTCCATGGAACCATGTTGCGGTATCCTGACCCCAACAAGCCCTTTATCGTAGAAGTTGATGCTTCAGATGTCGGCGTGGGGGCTGTATTGAGCCAGACTGAAGACTCTAAAGCCTTATGTCCCTGCTCTTTCTTCTCACGACATATCTCCCCAGCAGAGAAAAACTATGGGATCAGCGATAAAGAGCTCTTGGCAATAAATGTTGCATTCTAGGAATGGCGGCCTTGGCTCGAAGGCGCTCAACATCAAATAACCGTATTCATGGACCACAAAAATCTAGAGTATCTCCGCCATGCGCAACATCTTAACTACAGACAAGCTAGATGGTCCTTATTCTTCAATCGTTTTGACTTTGTGCTTAAATATCGCCTCGGAGACAGAAATACCAGAGCTGATGCCTTGTCACACTCCTTTCTCTCGGAGGATGTACCTGAAGAACCTCAGCACATAATTGACCCGAAGAAAGTCATCTTGGCGATGGTAAGATTCCACGATGGCACACGATTCCAAGCTGGCTGGCCATCCTGGTCAACGCCGTACCCTGCTCAAGATCCAGAAGTTTTATTGGTGGCCTATTATCAAGAAGGATACCCTATCCTACATGGCATCCTGTACCATCTGTGCCAAACACAAACCTGCTTCTGGCCAACCGTGGGGTTTGCTGCAACCACTGCCAGTTCCGGACCAGCCCTGGTCACACATAGCTACTGATTTTGTAGTCGATTTACCCCCTTCTGGAGGAATAAATACCATCTGGGTAACAGTCGATCGCTTCAGCAAGATGGCCCATTTCGTGGTGCTGCCTGGCTTACCTTAAGAAATTGCAATACTGGGTCAGACCAAGAGTCCATCAAGCCCAGCATCCTGTTTCCAACAGAGGCCAAACCAGGCCACAAGAACCTGGCAATTATCCAAACACTAAGAAAATCCCATGCTACTGATGAAATTAATAGCAGTGGCTATTCCCTAAGTAAACTTGATTTTAGCCGTTAATGGACTTCTCCTCCAATAACTTATCCAAACCTTTTTTGAACCCAGCTACACTAACTGCACTAACCACATCCTCTGGCAACAAATTCCAGAGCTTTATTGTGCGTTGAGTGAAAAAGAATTTTCTCCGATTAGTCTTAAATGTGCTACTTGCTAACTTCATGGAATGCCCCCTAGCCTTCTATTATTCGAAAGTGTAAATAACCGAGTCACATCTACTTGTTCAAGACCTCTCATGATCTTAAAGACCTCTATCATATCCCCCCTCAGCCTTCTCTTCTCCAAGCCTTGGAGCTTGCGAAGCTCTTCATATCACACATTTTTCGCCTTCACGGCCTACCTAGACACATTGTCTCAGACCGAGGATCTCAATTCATGGCAAGATTCTGGAGGCCCTTGTGCAAGTTATTCGACATCTCTCTAGACTACACTTCAGCCTATCATCCGCAATCAAATGGCCAAACAGAACGGATGAATAGAACCTTAAAGCAGTTCATTCGAGCCTATGTGAGTTGCCGTCAGAATAACTGGGCCGAACTGTTACCTTGGGCTGAATTCGCCATCAACTCTCATCCAGCAATATCATCTGGATCTACATCTTTTGAAGTGGTATATGGATGCTCTCCAACACTGCCACTTCCATTGAAGCTCTCAGAGACGTCCCCAGCAGCTCAATCTACTGCTGATGAAATCCATAACCTGTGCACTCAGATGAAAGGCATGCTAGTTAAAGCGAGTGACCGCGCTAAGAAGTTCTATGACGCTCACCATTCTCAAGCGCCTGTCTTCAAACCCGGAGACAAAGTCTGGTTATCTACCAAACATCTTAGACTGAAATTACCTTCTACTTGGTTCGCTCCTCGCTACATTGGACCATTTCCAATCCTCCAACGTCTTGGCAACATCACCTACAGACTGAAGTTATCACCCGGACTAAACATCCACAACGCTTTTCACGTTTCACTCTTGAAACCTCTCATACTCAGTGAGTTCTCTTCCAAGACTCAGGAACCACCTGCCATCAACACAGAAGATGACCTAGAATTCAAGGTCGAAGAGATTCTTGATGTCCGAAGACGAGGCAAAACACTTGAATACCTCCTTTCTTGGGAGGGTTTTGGCCCCGAAGAAAACTCTTCGGAGCCTCAGGCTAACATCGTTGATAAAGAGATGCTCCGTCAATTTCATCTCGCGCATCCTTCAAAACCTAAACCTGGTACCCGCAGAGGAGACCGCCCTTTGAAGGGGGGTACTGTTACTACTGTCGCTGCCCGATGTCTCCACTCTGCCCTCCTTACCTCTCTGATGACTCCTCCCGCCGTTGACGGACATTTGGCTGCAGTGGCATCTGCCTGCCGTCCTCTCCGGCGTCCCCGGTCCGGCTTGGGCGCTGCCTCCCATCATGCTGTCCAGCTGCCTTAGGGCACGCACACCACATGGCCCTGCTTCAAATACCTTCTTTGGTGCGAACCTCAGGGGCGTCCCCCTGAGATGACTTCATGCATCCTGGATACAAAAAAGCCTACGCTACTGCTAGCTAATCGAGTTAGTAAAGGGATTCGTTCTCCGTACCTAGCTACTCTGCCTCTCCATTCTTGGTCTTCTCTGTGAGTACGCAACCAATGAGGCTCTATTCCAGAACCCTGCATATATTTCATTGTACTCACTATCTCATTTTGTCTTCACTACAGCACAGCCATTGAGGGATCGCTGTTCCAGAGACCTGAGGGACTGCAAGTCCAGCCGGGCTCCATCTCCGCGCACCACTGCCACCTCTGATGGCTCTTCAATACTGTTAATAAAAGATCTATCCGTGTTGTGTGTCCTAAAGCTGAGCCTGACCTGTGGCCCCTCACGGGACTTCCCCCCATGGGCGTGGTCAGCAGCCACAGTGTCCAAGGATCCACCCAAAACCTTGCAAACAATAACACCCCGGCGTCCCCAGATCAGAAACGGCGATGGCGTTCGCCATGTTTCCTAAGGGTCTCCTAGGGTGTGTGCGCGCACGCCACCCACGTTTCTATCCATGTCATGGCGGGAACCTCGGGGGCGTTCCCTCCGAGTGACGTCAGCACATCCTGGTATTTAGCCTGCCCTTCGTTGCTAACAAACTGAGTTAGGAAGGATTGGAATAGCTCCGGTCTAAGCTGCTCTGCCGCTTCCTAGCTGCCGCAGGAGGCTCTCTCCGCCCTTCGGGGTAATTCTACCTTAACGTGGGTACCCGCTCCTCGGGAGCCCTTCTGCTTTCTTTCAGGTGCTTATCCTGGGATACCAGGTACTCGCTCCTTGAGGGCCTGCTCTCCCTAATCTGGTGCCTGCCACTCTACAACTTCTGCCTGCCAGGACTTCCAAAGATACAGCTTCTGCTTCAGTGAGAACTAATCTATCAGTCTATCTCACCTACAGCTTCAGCGCTCTACATCCAGGACTTGTTCCTGTTCACCCCGCTGTCTTCACCTACTCAAGAGTGAGATGGGTTCTCTCTGCTGAGGATCTCTGGACTACTACTGCTGGAGCTACCTTCCACTGCTGTCCGCTTCCCAGGCAGTGCCATCGTGCTGTACAATAAAGATCAACTGCTCTGTGTTTTGTATAGAGTCTAGCCTGGTACTGCAGTTCGTTACGGGGCTCCTCCCCATGGGAGTGGCCATCACTGCAGTACCCAAGAATCCACTCCAACACCTCATAACCATAACAGATTGCTAACTCCATGGATTAGGCTCAGCTCACCGCTTTGCAGGCCATTCCGGGCCTGGCCCAGCGAATCTACGAACAACAGAATTCGTTAGACAACTTGTCTGTTGCCTTTAATCAGTTGCATGCACAGATGAATACACCGGCTGTCGCAGGTAAAGAAGTTACACCACCAGAAGTGAGTCAAGTCTACAGTGCCTCTATCTGCTCCAACATGCTTCGCGTGTGAAGTGTGGAAATGCAGAGAATTTATTAATCAATGTTGCATGCACTTTTCTCTGCAACCTAACCATTTCCCTACAGCGTATGCCAAGACCACCTATATCCTTTCGTATCTGGACGGAAGAGCTCTGGCTTGGGCCTCACCACTGTGGGAGTGCAATGACCCTATCCTGAGTGATCTTGCCGGGTTTCTTGAACTGTTTAAGTGAGTATTTGATGACTCTGCCCGGTACTCGACAGCAGGATCAGCCTTGGTTCATCTAAAACAAGGTAACAAACCTTTACCAGACTTCGCCATTGAATTCAAGACGCTGGCCTCTGAATTACATTGGGACCCTAGGTGTTTGAAAACACTATTTTTTGAAGGCCTGAACTCCCGGTTGAAAGATGAACTGGTGACTCGTGAGATGCCTGAGACCTTAGCAGAACTTATGAAGTTGGCAGCGAAGATTGATCGCCGAATTCGTGACAAAGTTCAAGAGGTCAAGAGTCCCAGAAGACCAGCCCAGGGAGAGATTTGGCCAAACCTTCACCCAAACCTGCACTCTCAGGACCTGTTGCTGGCAAAGAAGAACCAATGCAATTGAGCCGCAGCCATCTGACTTCTAAAGAGAGATGATTCTGAAAGAGGTTGGGACTATGCATGTATTGTGGACAAGCTGTACAAACATGCCCTATATGTCCGGGAAACTAGCAGACCTAAGTCCTGTGGGAGGACTCTTCTTAGGTCTAACTGCACCCTCTCCTCCACTCTCTCTTCCAGTATCTCTAATCTGCAGGCCTTTGGAATATCAGACCCTTGCCTTAGTGGACTCTGGGGCAGGGGGAAATTTCATTTTGAAATGTCTAGTGGAACATTTGCGGATCCCTACCACTACCATGACGTCTCCATTACTTCTGTCTTCTATTCATGGAGATCCCTTACCGGGTGAAGTAACCCTGCTTACTGAGCCAGTGAGCTTGCTTATCGGTGCTCTTCATACAGAGACTATTTCCTTCTTTGTGTTAGAGAAGGCCATGCACCCTGTGGTACTTGGGTTACCGTGGCTGCAGATACACATGCCACAATTCAATTGGACTACCTTGGAACTTTCACGTTGGGGGTCCAGACTGTCATGGCAAATGCCTAATGGAAGTCTCTCTAATACCATGCATGCCAACTACCCCATTGTTGCCTGGGTTGCTACCTCAATATGCATCTTATCGAGATGTATTCTCAAAAGAAGCCGCTGATGTGTTACCGCCACACAGATCCTACGACTACGCAATTAACTTGAAGCCCAATACGGAGCCACCCAGAGGAAGGATCTACTCCCTTTCCGTAATGGAGAGTAAGGCAATGTCAGATTACATCCAGGAGAATCTCCAGAAAGGCTTCATAAGACCCTCTAAGTCTCCCGCTGGCGCAGGATTCTTCTTCATAGAAATAAAGGACGTAACGTTACGTCCATGCATTGACTACAGAGGTCTGAATGAGATCACCATAAGGACCGCTACCCTTTACCACTCATCTCGGAGCTATTTGATAGGTTACAAGGAGCCAAGATATTCTCCAATCTTGATCTCAAAGGAGTGTATAACTTAGTTCACATTCGCTCTGGCGATGAATGGAAGACTGCGTTTAATACCCAGGATGGGCACTTTGAATACCTGGTGATGCCTTTTGGCTTGTGCAATGCCCCGGCTGTCTTCCAGAGCTTGATGAACAATATTCTGCGTGATTTACTCTACCGATGTGTCGTTGTCTACCTTGACGACATCTTGATATTTTCTCAGGACCTGCAATCCCATCAGGAAGATGTCAAAAGAGTTCTGCAGAGACTTCGCGAGAACCACTTGTACGCCAAACTGGCTAAATGTGAATTTCATAAGGAGTCAATGCCTTTCTTGGGTTACATCTTCTCAAACAAGGGATTTCAAATAGTCCCTCAGAAGCTTGAGAGTATTCAAAATTGGCCACAACCCACTGGTCTGAAAGCTCTAAGACTATTCTTGGGATTTACCAACTACTACCGGACTTTTATTAAAAATTACTCTTCAATGACTGTTCTATTAACAGCAATGACTAAGAAGGGAGCCAACACCGCTAATTGGTCTACTGAAGCTGTGACCGCATTCTAGACGTTAAAAGATGGCTTTCAAAGCTAATCATGTCTTCGCCATCCTAACCCTACTCGACCCTTCATTGTGGAAGTCGATGCTTCTGATGGAGTGATGCACCTCAGCATATTATTGACCCGAAGCGAGAGATCCTCTCAGCTACACATCCGGTACCCCTGGGCAATACCATTGTACCCCACAACTTAAGGAAGAAACTCCTAAGTTGGGCTCATGATTCGAAACTGACTGGACACCCTGGTCAACGGCGAACACTGGCCAAGTTACAAAAGTACTATTGGTGGCCCACCATGAAGGAAGACACTCTAGCTTACGTAGCCTCCTTTTCTAATTGTGCCAGACAGAAACCTCCGCCTGGACGTCCTTGGGGCCTGCTTCAACCCTTGCCAGCACCGGATGCACCCTAGACCCATATTGCAACAGATTTTGTGGTGGACCTACCACTCTCAGGAAGTAACAATACCATCTGGGTTACAGTGGATTGATTTTCGAAGATGGCTCACTTCGTGGCTCTCCCTGGCTTGCCATCAGCCATGGAACTTGCTAAGTTATTCATCAGCCACATCTTTCGCCTACATGGTATGCCTAAACATATTGTTTCTGACAGAGGAGCTTAATTTACAGCTAAGTTCTGGAAAGCCTTGTGTAAGAAACTTGATATCACATGTGACTTCACCTCTGCGCACCATCCTCAGTCGAATGGCCAAACTGAGAGAATGAATAGAACTCTCAAACAGTTCCTCCGTGCTTATGTCAGTTCACGACAGAATGACTGGGCTGATCTGTTGCCCTGGGCTGAATTTGCCATCAATTCTCATCTAGCATCATCTACTGGATCTACACCTTTTGAAGTGGTCTATGGACGACAACCATTACCACTTTTACCACTTCCACTTTGTGTCATCCCCGGCAGCTCAATCTACTGCCAAAGATATACAGCAGCTCTGGAGAAAGACTAAAGAGATGCTCCAACAAGCAGGACAAAGAGCAAAGAAAGGCTATGATGCTCACCATAGCAAGGCTCCTGAATTCCAGCCTGGTGATAAAGCAGTGATGGCTAACCGGTGACACGCCGAGACATTTTTGCTGACACGCGCAGTGTTTCAAGGACTATCGGGACTTTTTTTTTTTTTTTTTTTTAAATCGGCTGCGCTGAGCCTTTTCTTTTTCAGCTGCGCTGACCCTTTAAATTTTGTTTTTTTTAGTATCCCCCTACCCTCCAGACCCCTCCACCAATGCCCCCGGGCGCAGGGAGGCCCATGCGGCGCAGCGATGAGGCTCAAGACAAAGATCGCATTTAAACGCGCTGATGCTCCTCCTCCTTCCTGCCTATGCGGCCCCGGAAGTAAACGTTGCCGGAGCCACGTGGGCAGGAAGGAGGTGAAGCATCAGCGCGTGCAGAAGAGGAGCAGCATTTGCGTTTACGGGCCGCCGCGAATTTCAAGTCGCAGCAGCCTGAGAAGAGGAAGAGGCCCGGTAGCAGGGCCGCTGCAGAGCGCATCCTGCGGCGACCCGCGAAGAGGAGGCCCAGAGGTGAGAGAGAGGCTGAGGGTCTGTAGAGTGTGCATGTGTGTGTGTTTAAGATGAGCTGAGAGACTGTGTGTGGGCGTGAAGACCTGAATGTTTGCAGAGACAGCATGTGAGAGCCTCTGTGTGTTTGTGAGAGAGAGAGAGCATGTGCCAGTGAGAGCCTGTGTGTATGAATAATTGTATGAGAGAGAGCATGTGCCAGTGAGAGCCTGTGTGTATGAATGTATGAGAGAGAGCATGTGCCAGTGAGAGCCTGTGTGTATGAATGTATGAGAGAGAGCATGTGCCAGTGAGAGCCTGTGTGTATGAATGATTGTATGAGAGAGAGCATGTGCCAGTGAGAGCCTGTGTGTGTGTGAGAAAGAGAAATGCATGTGAGAATGAGAACCTGACTGTGTGTTTGAGGGAAGAAGATGGAGAGAAAAGAAACAGAAAAAAAGACAATATAAAAGGAATTGGCAAAAAAATAAGAAAGGGAAGGTGGAAAAAAAAAGCCTGTGACCAATCAATTAGAAAACTAAGATCAGACAGCAAAGGCAAAAAAAAAAATTACTTTTTAGTGATTGGCACATGTAATCTTTGGGAATGTGCAAGAATAGCACTTTCTCTACGGATCTCACAATGTACGAGATCAGCATGGAGAACGTGGAAGCCCACGGGGCCTGCACAGAGGAGGCAGCAGAATGGGCTTCAGTGTCAGTAGCAGCAATCGGCACCTCCCCAATAGCCATGTGGCAGCAGTGACAGTGGCAGCAGAGGAATGAGAGAGGTTCCGAGATTGCTGGCAAAAGAGAGGGGGGTGGAGGCTCGGACGGTACAGAGGTCGATGACTTCGATTCCTCGACGGTCCGAGACTTGCGATGTCGATGATGATGCTTTTCCCTCCGATCCCCTCGATCATCGGGGGAAGGGACGGGAGTCGATGGCCGTGGAGACATCGATGGCAGGCGGTCACCGGGAGGTTGTCGACGATGGTGTGACTTCGACGGTGCCGGTTCCGAGGACGTCGATGCGATGGATGGCGGAGTGTGAGCATGGAAGAGGAGTCCCATCTTCTCCATTCTGGCTTTGCGACCTTTTGGTGTCATGAGGGCACATTTGGTGCAAGTCAGGACATCATGCTCACTACCTAAACACGATACACAGACTCTATGAGGGTCTGTGATGGACATGGTGCGCGAACAGTCTGTGCACCGACGAAACCCTGACGCCATGGCCATTGACCAAAAATTTAGCCGCGGGACGGTCGACAGCCAGCAGGCCGCGAGGGCCAAAGTCGACGGTAATCGAAGGAAAAAGACGGCAAAAACTTACCGGACACCGCGGGCTAAACTTTGATAGAGGAGGGACCCCTGTGGGGCGAATTTTGCTTAAAGTAGTCCGTGAAAAAATTCCTATCAGGAATGTGGTAAGAGCTCCTTAACCACGTGGCTACTGCTGCGCGAAAAAAAGAAGACTGAAGGGGGACCCCTGCTGGCTGCAGGGTTGGTGCCATGCTGGGCAAGCCCAGTTGGGGCCAGTCAAAGTTCTGGAAACTTTGACAGAAGTTTTCCGTGATTGGGCTCCATCCTGATGATGTCACCCATTTGTGAGGACTAACATCCTGCTGTCCTGTGAGAACATTCAGTTGCCAGGGAGCACAATAGTATCACTTAGTGGCCAGCTCATCATATACTAGCCAGGGCCTGTTATGCTGGCTGCACTACATAGAAGGGAGGAGCTTAACCAACCAACTGGAAAAAAAAGAAAAAAGTGTGTTTGAGGCCAAGGGGATTCCAGGGATATTGCATATGATGGCTCATGGGATGGGAGGCCAATTCTAACTGATTTGGAAGACCAAAGGAGCATGAGGAAATTGGTTCAGCAAAACATAATTCAGTGTTAAAACATCTAAAATGTGCATGTGGACAGCAATACACCCATGAATGTGTGTACATGGCAGAACGTCTCTCTTAGAGCACAAGTATTATTGCATATTATTTGAGGCAGGAAGACTTGAACCATGAGTAGGTACTATTGTTTTTATTTTTCACAGGAATTTCAGAGTTTAACAAACAAAAAACTGGAGGAAATACAGTGTAAAAAACATTTTTTCCCCACGGATTTACTCCTGTGTTTATTGGTTATAACAAACACTGAAATTCCTGGGAAAAATAAAAGTTGAAAATGAAGGTCCCTAACCTTGAGTGAAGAGAGGCAAACACTTCTGTCAGCCTGAAGCCACCAGAGAGCAATCACTCTTTTACTCTAACAGATACATTAACTTATAAAGAACATATGAAATTTTATAGGCGGTTTGTGAAAGAGTTTTATATTTAAAGTTGACACATGGAAATGTTCTCCAGCTGCCCCCTGCCTCCATGTGGATCAGCCGAATTGTGGTTTTCAGCACACATGGGAACTATGACCGGTGATAAGGCGGAAGGCGCACCAGCTAATTCAACTCTAGCACTGCTTTTAAAAATGGCACACTCATCACTGCACACCCACAGCCATAACTATGTAAACCCACCACTGCTAGACTAGCTAGCACAGTTGCACATCTACATCTCTGAAACACAGAGGAAGCGATTGTAGGCTGGCCCCCCCTCCCATGGATATAGAATGAAACGGAGACGATCATGGTCAAACACTGCTCTTTATTTTATACAAACAGCATTCACTTTATTCCTGAAAAATCCTCTAGAATTTAAATACTTTTTTTCTTTTAATCTGAACACATACGACAATGCGACACATTATTTACATCTCTCCAATCATGTGTTACAGATCATTCAACATTGTTTTTTGTTTTTTTTTTTACCCAAAAGGATGTTTTTCAATTCAAACTAAGACATCAATCAAAAACAAGTTAAAACCTGAAGCAACATTGGCACAGTTAGTTCATGGTACGGGTTACCTTGCCACAACTTATATTTTACACCTGGCTTTTCTCCCACCTGCTCTCGGACATCGAAATGGAGTAAACATTGTGCTATCCCTTCCTGTGGCTCTGAGCATGGTCTCCTGACGACACCCTATTTATTGCATGCTCCAGTTTTAACCGAGTTGGACCTTAAAGAAAGATATTGCTTCCAGCCGTGGCACACAGCAACGGAACTACAGCATACAGGGAGAAAACCTCAAACCAGCACTGGCTTAATGTTCCTTTCCAAGACTTCAGTTGTCCTTAAGATGCCCTAGTTGCACATATACAAAAAAAACTAAAAAAAATTCTAATCTTAAGGGCTAGAAAAGTTCTTTGTCCTTAAAAGAAGAAAACATTATAGAGCAAACAATTAATAGAAAACAATGTGTGCTGCTCCCAGCCACCCCATACAGAAAATTTCAGAATATTAAGTTCTGCTCGGAGTCACAATTATCCTTTGCAGTCTTGCAGCCTACAAAAACTTCATTTTGATGTTTTTAAGAAGCAAGCACAGTGCAAAAGCATGCCAAGCATGCCCCCAATCAGAGAGGGTGCTCAATTGTAGGAGGAAACCTTTTAACAGAAAAAGGAAGTTGTGAAAATACATCATGCAAAAGTGGAAGCAGCAGGCGGTTCATCCAAAAGCAAAGACCTATTGGAGGGACTCAACAACATTTTTTACTGTTCCCAGTTGTTGGTATTAGATTCTCTGTACTCCTGTCAGTCATGTGCAGCTGCAGATGTATTGTATTTTTCACTCCATAAGACGCACCTAACCATAAGACGCACCTAGGATTTAGAGCAGGAAAATTAAAAAAAAAAAATAGTTTAAATAAAATAATGGTGTGCTAAAACGGCTCTGTTCCCGGGCATCTGTGCGTCTTATGGAACAAATTAGGGAAGGGTATAAAATGTTTTTTTGTCCCCATTTCATTTTCGGGTCTGGGGAGGGCCATTTCTGACCACTCCCCAGATCAGAAAACTTTTATCATTCTCTTTCCTGGAAAAACAAAATAAAACAAACCCTCATCCCAACCCTTTAAATTTAATTAACTATAACCCCCACCCTCCTGACCCCCCCCCAAGACTTGCCAACAGTCCCTGGTGATCCAGCGGGGGTCCGGAAGCGATCTGCACTTGGGCCGTCGGATGCCAGTATTCAAAATGGCGCCGATAGCCTTTGCCCTTACTATGTCACAGAGGCTACTGGTGCCATTGGTCAGACCCTGTCACATGGTAGGAGCAATGGACGGCCAATGCCATCTTGTGCTCCTACCATGTGACAGGGTCTGACCAATGGCACCGGGAGCCTCTGTGACATAGTAAGGGCAAAGGCTATCGGCGCCATTTTGAATACTGGCATCCGACGGCCCAAGTGCAGGAGATCGCTCCTGGACCCCCGCTGGACCACTAGGGACTTCTGGCAGGTCTTGGGGGGAGAGGGGTCAGGAGGGTGGGGGTTGTAGTTAGTTTTTTTTTAATATTTGCTCCATAAGATGCACAGACATTTTCCCTCCACTTTTGGGGGAAAAAAAGTGCATCTTATGTAGCGAAAAATACGGTACTTAGTTTGATTTAGAGAATAAAGTCAGGGAGAATGGGGGGGAGGGGTTAACTGTCGTGAGTAACCCAATGCAAGAGAATGATAGATCAACTAGTGGAAATCCCCCTTACCCAGTACCTGCCCGAAATGAAGTACTGTAGAAAGTGCCTGCCAGCAAACAAACATCTTTCCCCCTCCCCCCCAACCAATGGAAGATGGGGAGATTGGACAGAAAAAAAATCACAAAGGGGGGTGATAAGGCTTTTTAGTTCTTTTAAAGCAAAAATCAGTAGCAGTGAACATCCCACCCCTGCAAAAAATAAAGCAAAATTTCTTACTTTGTAATAGGTGTTATCCCAGGACAGCAGGATGTAGTCCTCACATATGGGTGACGTCACTGACGGAGCCCTATCACGGAAAACTTTCTGTCAAACTTTCTAGAAACTTTTGATTGGCACTCTGAGGCCACTGAGCATGCCCAGGATGCTATAATTCCCTGATCCACAGGGGTCTCCCTTCGGTCTCGTTTGTAGCAATAAGCTTTAGCCAAAAATAAAATAATAAAACGTATCGGACCCAACTCCATGGGGTGGCAGGTGGGTTTCGTGAGGACTACATCCTGCTGTCCTGGGATAACACCTATTACAAGGTAAGCAATTTTGCTTTATCCCAGGACAAGCAGGATGCTAGTCCTCACATATGGGTGATTAGCAAGCTATAGGCTGAATCAATATGTAGTGAACCAACAGCGTACAACTTGTGCAATAGGCACAACAACTGGTGTACTTTTGGGGAATTTTGAGGCAGCCTGGAATCGCAGCAGGTTGGATGTAGAAGGAGTTGGGATTAAGTTGGAAACAAGTTCTTTAAGACAGATTGTCCGTAGGCTGAATCTTGTCTTCCTTCCTTGTCTAAGCAGTAATGAGCTGCAAAGATGTGAAGAGAACTCCATGTTGCAGCTTTACATATGTCAGCTATTGGCACTGAACGATAGTGTGCTACTGAGGTTGACATTGCTCTTACTGAATGCGTCTTTACTCACCCTTGGAGAGGAAGGCCTGCTTTTTCATAGCAGAACTCTATACAATCTGCAAGCCAGTAGGAGAGAGTTTGTTTTCCCACTGCTTTACCTGGTTTGTTTGGATCAAAAGAATCAAAGAGTTGAGTGGATTTCCTATGGACTGCAGTACGGCCTAAGTAATATGCAAGTGCACGTTTACAGTCCAAAGTGTGCAAAGACCTCTCCCCTTGGTGAGAGTGCGGTCTTGGGAAGAATGTGGGCAAGGCTATGGATTGATTCAAATGGAATTTCGTAACTACCTTGGGAAGGAATTTTGGGTGTGTACGGAGTACTACTCTGTCATGTAGGAACTTCGTATGTGACAAGTGCTTGTAACTCACTAACTCTTCTAGCAGATGTAATGGCTATTAAGAAGATAGTCTTCCATGTGAGAAATTTAACATTGCAGGAAGCCACGGGTTTGAGCATGAGTCTTGATAGTACTACATTAAGGTCCCATTCTGTGACCGGTGGTTGTATAGGGGGTTTAAGATGAATTAAACCTCTAATGAATCTACTGACAAGGGATTGTACTGATATTGGTGCATCCCCTATTGTATTATGGTACGCTGAGATTGCACTGAGATGTACTCTTACTGATGAGGTCTGGAGACCAGAGTCTGAAAGGTGCCATAGATAGTCTAATAAAGATGAAGTGGAGCATGAAAAAGGGTTATTAGCGGTCTCGGGGGATACGCGTATAGAAGGCCTGAATTCCAGGGGCGAGCAAAGGCGTCCTTGGCTAACTGGTTTCTCCGCTGGTGCAGGGAGCAGAATCTGTCCACTTTGTGATTCAGTTCAGATGCAAAGAGGTCCACTGTTGGTTGACCCCAACTTTGAAAAATCCTAGTCGCTACCAAGGGGTCCAGGGACCACTCGTGAGGTTGGAATTGACGACTGAGACGGTCTGCTAATACGTTATGAATTCCTGCCAAATAAGTGGCCCAGAGAAACATGGAATGTGTCAGGGCCTAGTCCCAAATCTGTGCTGCTTCTTGACAAAGGAGATACGAGCCTGTACCTCCCTGTTTGTTCAAGTACCACATGGCTACTGTGTTGTCTGTCTGTATCAAAACAGTCTTGTGAGAAAGGCAGTCCTTAAACGTATGCAGCACATAACTTATAGCTCGAAGCTCTAGGAAATTGATTTGAAATGTTGCTTCGAGTTTCGTCCAAGTACCTTGCGTTTGGAGGTTTCCTATGTGCGCTCCCCACCCTAAGGTGGACGCATTGGTAGTCAAAGTTACTTGCGGAATTGGCTGTTGGAAGGGTAGGCCTGTGAGCAAGTTGTCCGTGTTCTCCCACCAGAGGAGAGAAGAACGTAGTTGTTGAGTTATTTGGAGATGACAGTGGTTGATTGGCTTGTAGCCACTGCGCTCTCAATGTCCATTGAGTGACCCTCATGGCTAATCTGGCCATAGGAGTGACATGAACTGGGGAGGCCATGTGGCTGAGCAGAGTTAGGAACTGATGGGCTGTCACCTGTGTCCTTGTGCTTAGAGATTTCGCTAATGAAGAGAATGTCTCTGCATGGTCTTTTGGAAGGAAAGCTCTTGACGTTATGGTGTTTAATTCTGCTCCGATGAATTGCAATAGGCGAGATGGTATGAAATGGGATTTCTGGTAGTTGATTAGGAATGGAGTAAATTGATTGTGAGCTTGAGAGAGTTGATAGCTCCTTGTCTTGACTGGCTTCTGATGAGCCAGTCGTCCAGATAGGGAAAAACGTGTACACTTTCCTTGTGTAACTGGGCCGCTGCCACCGCCAGGCACTTTGTGAACACTTGAGGTGCTGAGGCAAGTCCAAACAGTAGAAGTCAGTACTGGAAATGCTGATGTCCCACCAGAAAGCGTAGATACTTGCGATGAGGAGGGAATATTGGAATGTGAGCATAAGAACATAAGAATATGCCATAGTGGGTCAGACCAAGGGTCCATCAAGCCCAGCATCCTGTTTCCAACAGTGGCCAATCCAGGCCATAAGAACCTGGCAAGTACCCAAAAACTAAGTCTATTCCATGTTACCGTTGCTAATGGCAGTGGCTATTCTCTAGGTGAACTTAATAGCAGGTAGTGGACTTCTCCTCCAAGAACTTATCCAATCCTTTTTTAAACACAGCTATACTAACTGCACTAACCACATCCTCTGGCAACAAATTCCAGAGTTTAATTGTGCGCTGAGTACAAAATAACTTTCTCCGATTAGTTTTAAATGTGCCACATGCTAACTTCATGGAGTGCCCCCTAGTCTTTCTATTATCCGAAAGCGTAAATAACCTATTCACATCTACCCATTCTAGACCTCTCATGATTTTAAACACCTCTATCATATCCCCCCTCAGCCGTCTCTTCTCCAAGCTGAAGAGTCCTAACCTCTTTAGTCTTTCCTCATAGGGGAGCTGTTCCATTCCCCTTATCATTTTGGTAGCCCTTCTCTGTACCTTCTCCATCGCAATTATATCTTTTTTGAGATGCGGCGACCAGAATTGTATACAGTATTCAAGTTGCGGTCTCACCATGGAGCGATACAGAGGCATTATGACATTTTCCATTTTGTTCACCATTCTAATAATTCCCAACATTCTGTTTGCTTTTTTGACTGCCGCAGCACACTGAACCGACGATTTCAATGTGTTATCCACTATGACGCCTAGATCTCTTGAAGATCCAGAGAACAGAGCCAATCTCCCGTTTGAAGTAGAGGTAGCATGGTACCTAGGGATACCATTCTGAACTTTTCTTTGCGCAGGAATTTGTTGAGTTTCCGGAGGTCTAATATGGGACATAGGCCTCCTGTTTTCTTTGGAATGAGGAAATATTGGGAATAGAATCCTCTGCCCTGGTGAGGTCGGGGAACTGGTTCCACGGCCCTGGTTCCCAGAAGGGTGGATAATTCTTTTTGTAGAAGCGTGGAATGATTTTGAGTTGTCCAGAACGATCTGGGTGGAGCATCGTTTGGTAGAGTTAGAAAGTCCAGATGGTAACCTTGAGACTTGATTGAGAGTACCCATTGGTTGGTGGTGATGTGCGACCAATTTTGATGAAAAAAGGCTATTCGACCTCCTACAGCTAGAGTTGGGGTTGGATTGGTGGACAGGCTTCTGTTCTCTGGTGAGATTTCAAAACCCCGAGGCTGGACCTGTCTGGGGTGGAGGCTGGGCTCTAGGAGCTCGTGGCTGTCGGACTTGGGCTCTTTGTACAGGTCTTGTTGACCTACCACGAGGTGCTGGGGGGGGGGGGGTAGTATCTTCGTGGTCTGTAATATGGTATTTTTGAGTCTTTCCTGGGAGGTCTGCGTGCAGAAGATCGGGGTTCTGCTGGAACAGAGGAAAGCTGACGCAGTTTTTGAGTGCTCCTTGAGCTGTGATTCAGCTTCACGAACCTCGTCTCCAAAGAGGTTATCTCCTGTACAAGGAAGGTCTGCGAGGTTTTCTTGTATCTCTGACCGAAGGTCTGAGGCTTTCAACCAGGCCCATCTGCGAGCGCTGATGCCTGTTGCAGCCATCCTGGATGATGTTTCGAAGCTGTCATATGCTGTATGTACCTCGTGCTTTCCAGCTTCCAAGCCTTTGTAAATAATAGTATTGAAAGAATCCTGGAACTGTTGTGGAAGTGAATCAGATAGTTCTTGCAGTTGTTTCCATAGATTACGCTGGTATTGTGTCATATAAAGTTGGTATGACGCAAATCTGGAAACCAGCATTGAGCCTTGGAACATTTTTTTTCCCGATGGTGTCTAAGAATCTATGCTCCTTCCCAGGAGGAATAGATGAATGTGGCTTAATTCTTTTAGATTTCTTCTGGGCCGATTCTACCACCACAGAGTGGTGGGGAAGCTGAGGTTTCTGGAACCTTGGAATGTGCTGTACCAAATAGGTGACATCAGTCCGTTTATTGACAGGTGGTATGGTACAAGGGTGTTCCCCTAACCTGTGTTGGAGATCTACAAGTACCTCATGCACCGGTATTGCAAGAACTTCTTTTGGTGGATATACAAATTGTAAAACTTCTAAAGATTTTTGTCTGGTATCTTCCTCATCTCTAACTGGAATGGGATGGTATCAGCCATTTCTTTAACAAAAGTAGAAAAAGAGAGATCCTCTTGGGGAGATAGTCTTCTTTCCTCTGGAGGCGAGGGATCAGATAGGACTTCGTCCGAGGAAGTATCGGTGCCTGCATCTTCCCAGGTGTCTGAGTCGGGTCGACCTGGAGGCGAAGGAAGATGGAAAGGTGGTATCGAGGGCATCGATGGTTTCATCGGCGGCCTCGATGGAAGTAATGGAGAGAAGGAAGGTTTGGGAGGAGAAACTCCTGATGGACCTGGTGTTGGTTCAGGCATCGGTAAAGTCTTCGATACATCCTCATCTGTGGGCCGTGGCGTCGAAACATCTAGCGGATGCACCAGTATGGCACCGATAAGAGTGTCCAATTTTGCTAATATTGGTGCCAATAGCGACAGATCCGGCATCGGCAGAGGCATCGGTGATGGTATTGGCACTGGTAATGGAATCGGCACCGGTGATGGAATCAAAGGTAACTCCCGGATGGCATCTCGAACTGCCTGGCGTATATATACGTCCAGTTCCGCACTTATAACTGGTGAATTCAGAGCAGCTATAGGGGGTGGCAGTGAGGGCGAAACTGGTCAGACCACAGGTCCCTGTGATGGCACGGTACCCGGCACCAATGTCGGTGGGGATCGCCTGGGAGTCATAGGCCCTGAGGGCATCGATGACTCATCCATCCGCGGTTTCTTAGGAGTTGGTTCGATAGGCATCGAAGAAACTCCAGGCATCGTGTCAGAATCTGGATCCAGAGGCCTTCGATGACTGTTTCATTCGATGCTCGGAACTCTTTTTCTCGTAAAAGAGGTCGATTTGATAGATGACTGATAAGGGGTAGGTGACGGTCGGTCACCCGTTTCGTCCGGACGACATCGAGGTTTCAAAACCAATTTTTTAACTGCTCCAGCTGGAGATGATTGCGTTGAAGTCGACGGAAACAATTGAAGATGGAAAAGATGCTCTATCTTTTCCATACGAGTTCGTCTGCCCTTCGGTGTCATTTCAGCGCATTTCAGGCATGTCGATATGTCGTGTTTTTCGCCTAAACATAGCACACAATCAGTGTGCAGGTCCATTATGGACATTGTTTGAGTACAATTTAGGCATTTTTTAAACCCGGTAGCCATATTGAAAGCCCGACAGCTGTCGTGACTTTCTGATTAAAAATGTTTTGAAAACGGTAATGACTGGAAATAGTTTTACTCACCGGTGGTGAAAAAAGGGAAACCCCTACGGTGGGATAACTTTTTCCAATGATTTTTTAAAACTTTTTTGAAGTGTGAATATACCACACAGGGCTCCTGATCCGCGAGGCTAATAGCAGTGCGGAAAAAAAGAAGACTGAAGGGAGACCCCTGTGGATCAGGGAATTATAGCATGCTGGGCATGCTCAGTGGCCTCAGAGTGCCAGTCAAAAGTTTCTAGAAACTTTGACAGAAAGTTTTCCATAATAGGGCTCCGTCAGTGACGTCACCTATATGTGAGGACTAGCATCCTGCTTGTCCTGGGATAAAATAAAAAATTAAAATCTTTTTACAGAAAAAGTTCATTTCAACCATTTTCAGTTCCAGTCTATCAAGACCAACAGCATCAGTCATCATCTTAAAAGGGAAACACAATACACTTCAGCAGCTCTACATTGCATAGCAAACCGGTATGAAAAGAAAGCCCACATCACCTGTTAAAGGACAGGGCGTTCACCCTTAGACCTTTCTCCAGCCTCCATAAGGAACCCAACTGTACCAAGACCTGAGTGGGGCTCATTTGTCTCTGAAAGAGCAGCAGTTCAGCAGTATGTACACAACAGATTCAGTAAACAGAAACCAGGCATTATTTAAACACCATTTTCTCTTCAATGAAAGTTAATATATTTCTACTGCATGAAAGAATAAATACTCATTGAAAATGGTGAAAGGTTTAGCCAGACCTTTCCTGTAAGGCTTAGATTGATTTCCAGTCCATAGCAATAGGTCAGTTGGTAACCCGGAGACCTCTGTATTGTTTACACAAGGTTGTCCTATGACATAATAGGTCTTAATCTCTCCTTATTCCGGTTAAAAATGCCTTCTTGCACAGTCACTGTATTGTAAAGCAACACTACAATGAAGCAGACCTCATTAGACACTGTCACCTTCTGAAAGAATCAGTCTCAGTGTCTTCATATCATCCCCCCCCTGCGCAAACTGGTGAAGCAGAGGGCCATTTTTGTCAATTTGATATTGGCCCCGACCTCCAAATCCCCTTCAAAAGTAACACAAACTAGTTCTCGAGCACTGCTGGATTGTGTATGGGAGTCACCCGCAGCTGACGAAAGTGAAAGATCTGTGAAGCGGAATGGCATATAAAGTCACCCCTCCACAAGTTACAACAGCAGTGCTATAGATTTTCCAGGATTCCAAACTTACAGATGATGCTAGCCATTCAGATATTGGGGAGGGGGAGGGAGGAGAAATTCGCTGCCACAGATGCAGTGCTCTTCCACCTTCCCCTGGATTACCAGGCACACACAGCTCTTGGGGCAATCAGGGGAAGGTTGGGGCTCCAAAGCCTTCCGGTCATCATTCAAGCTAAATCAATTATGATAAATCAAAGCAGTTTTTATTAATGGCTCTGTAACCTATTCAGGCTCTAAAACATTCAGCTGTGCTTGGGCGTGTGGTCCTAGGTCTTGAAAAGTAAGAAACACAAAAAAAACGAAAGTGAGGAAGGGATACACTCCAATGCCATATGATACTGTATTTTCTTTACACAAGTATAAAGTTTACCTGAACAGCTGTCTAGGTGATCTCCAGGCTTTTATTACATGTCTGTAATTTTACATTCACTTACTAAAATGAGTCATCCCAGCATCTAGAAATATACTTTGCTTCTATGTGGTCTTTATATATTGATCTGGTACAATTATCCCTTGCAGTGGGGGGCCAGCTAGTTGTTCTCTGGTGTACAATGAACACAGAACTGAGAAAATTGTCCTTCTCTCTCTGTTTTTGTATTGCAACCAGGAGGAGCAGTTGGTGCTCCTCTGTATACTGTGCTTAATTCCTGCAGAAAACACTCAATGGGCTACGCAGAAAACTGCTTTCCGTGACTCTTTCAGCCTCTCCACTACTGACACAGTTGTTCAATTAAATTTTGGTTTATTTTGTTGCATCTTGGAATCCTTCTCGCCTCTGCTTGTAGACTTGTACTTGGCAGCAAAAAGTATACTAGCTAGTAAGTTGGTTTTTTTTTTCCTTAGCTCCTCTTTCAGTAGTGTTCATTGTGATATCCCTGCTTAGAATGATGTCAGGAACACAGCTTTGCCTTGTACGTAATTAAGGGGAGGATGGGGAAGCAGTGCCACATCCCCATCGGTACCGCATCGATGATTACGAGCATCTTCCTCATCAGGCCCTTCATTTCTGCAGGTTCTTCTCAGCAAAGTCAACTCGAAGAAAGCATCTTGTCCTGGTGCTGAAGTCAACAGCAGCATACCAGGACCTGAATGCACAGAAAAGGCCAGACCAAAACCCTTGGCACAGTGACTGCTATCATTCTGCCCGAGACACTTATGTTTAGCCGGCGCTGCAACTTCGTCCACTTATGTGAAGACAGAAGTAACAAAAGCATTCCTGCCCTTTCCAGCACCAAATTTCTTTGCACCAACTGCAAGACAACACCATCAAGTCAGCCTTCAACCATGGATCCCTTACTAAGAAAGCCATTTGTTCCCTAACTAGCAGGAGCCCCCTCCGCTGAATCTACCCCAAATGTGCCATTTCAAGTGTGAAAAAAAGGGTAAATTCCAACAAGGAACATCTGGGCTGCTGTAGTTTGTAAGGCACGACTGGAAAACCCAAAACATGACAGGACATAAGCCACAGAGCAGAGTCAGGAAACGAGTGTGTAACCTTTCTGGCCCCTACACAAATTCACTAACTAGATCCTAAGAAAAACAAGAGAGACTAAGGACTGCTGGTGAGAGGAAGATTCCTGATTTCTCAAGTTCTATAGGTGGGTCACCAATATAAGAGAGGGAAAAGTGGAAAAAAAAACAAAACCTAAGCACAAACAAAAAAGGTGCACATTATACAGATATGATTGCAGCTTTCCATTGTAAAATTAAGTTGCAATTTCAAGCTCAGAGTAAAAAGCCGCTGGGCAGCTGCACAACAGTAACTAAATGATGAGCTGGATGCGCCCGAAGGCAACAAGGTTTTCTGGGACTAGGGGAGATGTAAAGATTGCAGGGATCTAATGATCCATGAATTCTGCTGTCGATAAGTTTTTTGGGTGGCTACACATTGTAAGCAAAAGGGAACATTCATTCAGTCTGATTCCAAGGAACCTGACTGGGTTTCAAAGACCTGTTATTGTGCGTTCGGAGGTGTTAACTCCTCTAAAAATAAAGCTCATTAAAAACAAACAAAAAAAACCAACCAAAACACACACACACCTCCACTACAAAACTCTGCTTATAACATGGATACTTTCTGAACAGGGCATTAACTGCCAGCAAGCATCGTACTCCCTAGGGAATTCTAATGAAATACATCTTCCTGTGCTTCTTGCAAATATAAAAAATTACTAAAAAAAAAAAGTTCCCACAGTATATGTATTTTTAACAGGTTTTCTCCAAAGAATTTAGCTCATTTGCAAAATTGAATGACTTGTGAAATTTTACACCCACACACCAGAGAAACAAAAACTACTCTTGCAGCAGCACGTTAAGATTCAGATTGATTTCTTGCGCTCAGCAGCAGGTCCATGGGTTGTCCCTTCTCCTGCTGCTCCACAAGCTTATGCGGAGCTGTGAATCCACAGGCAACAGCTTCAGCGTATCTGCACAACAATTTAGAAGACAGATGATGATCTTCAACCTCTTAAATAATGTATTTGGTTTTGTTGGGTTTTTTTCATCATGTACTAAAAGTCGGAGATCACCACTGTATACAAAATTATGGCTTTTCCAGCTTACGTGCGCACACCTTCTAAAATCCATCAGTAAGCATCCTGGGTAGTGGTTCCTATTTTCCCAGTTTCAGCAGCAAGTTGTATATGTGCTTTGCACCTCAGGAGTGAACCTGCCAAGGCACTTAAAGAAAACATACATCTGTCAGAGATGCCACAATTGGGTTCCTGTCAGACTCGTCCACCAGCAGCTGGCATGAGTAACGTAGCTCATCTACACCACGGTGGTGGGGCTGGCAACATTTCTCTCCAAAGTGCCGCAAGCAGCTCCGGTTTTCTTCAGGATAGCCAAGAATTCAAGACTAGTCATGAACAACAAACCCTGGGAGCAAAAGAAAGCTCCTGAAGAGTTAAAATGAACATCCTGAAAACCAGAGCTGTGTATGGTGCTTGAAGAGTGGCACCTGTCACCCCTGGCCTAGGCTTTATTTCACTGCTGTATGATGTACTTGAATTATACAACAGAAATATGTATTAGGAAAGCTCAGGCTGTTTTCCTCCTGCTCCTGACATCAGGCATTTACTGACAGGCTGAGGCACTCAGGAGAATGAAGGGAACAGCCAGCTTCTTCAGACATTTTTCCTAAAAGAGACTTAAGAGCTATGGAGCACTTCCTTACTATCTTCATTTGATAAGATTTAAAAAAAAAAAAAAGTGGAAAAATTATTTTACTGTGTGTCCCTAAAAGACAAAAGATTTCAACTAATAAGATGCATAGAGATTAGATCTTGGCTGCCTGTAACAGAACATTAAAAAAACAAAACAAAACAAAATCCTGCTTGCTAGAAAGGAAAGTGACTTGGACAGATATCTGTAACCTTCATCTGTCCTTGGAAGCCAGTTTTTCAATCAGTTCTTGAAGTGGGGCAAGTTCTCTTCTGTCAATAAGGTTGAATTCCTACATGATGAGCCAAAAACAAACAAAAAAATTAAATTAAAGATTTCAAAGTTACAAGTTTGTAATTTTCACAACATTTTGAAGGTGAGCAATTTGGTATCTGGTCACTAATCATGTGTCTGTTATGAAATTACGAATGGGCACAACACTTTTTTCGTCCTGTGAATGATGACTTGACAGCAAGAGGCTTTGCTAGAACTGAAAGTGATATGATGCTGGTCTGACGGTTGTGAAATCGAGACGGAAGCATGCTGCTGCTGGGAATGTGCATGAAATAAGCATGAAAGATTCAGTGCATGCAAATTTATATCATGCGTGTTCATCGTGGATATCCTGAAAACCAGGCTGGCTGCGGGGTCTCTAGGACAGGTTTGGGAAGCCCTGGGAAGGTCCCTTCCATAGGGGTAACCATGTTAGTCCGTGCTGGCAAAAGTGAAACAGATTTGTGGCACCTTATAGACTTCACAGATTTATTGAGGCACACGCTTTTGAAGACAAAAGACAGTTTCATTAGTTGTATCTGAAGAAACGGACTTGTCCTCAAAAGCTCATTCCTCAGTAAATCTGTTAGTCCCCTAAGGTGCTGCCAGCCTCTGTGTTGTTTTTGCTGAAGATCCCCTTTGTCTCCGTTCAAACTGTGTCACGGTGTTGGGCTCCTGGTATGAGACTCTACTGAAAGTCTGTCCCAAGTGTCCACCACCCTATTTCCACTCTCAGTCCCTTTCAGCCTCCTCTCCAGCTTCAGACGACCACTTCTTGTCCTTGAGCTTCTCACGCTATGGTAAACGTTACTGAAGCCTGCAAGATATTTGAACGTTTCTCCGCTATCTCCCCTTTCCCCTGATCTGGGATAGAGCGTACAATTCTGAAAGTCAGTCTGACGGCGCAGAGCATGGCACCAACTATGGGCCCAGTGCTAAGCGATGTGTGCGGCATAATACAAAGAAAGCATAATCCCCTGCTAACACCACATCTATAATAAAGCATGGTGGTTTCAGCGTTATGTTTTGGGGACGCTTTGCAGCAGTGAGGAAGAGGGAGGCTTGTGAAGATCAAGGGAAAGATGGATGGTCCAAAGTACAGGCAGATTCTGGAGGGAAACCTGTTACAATCTGCACAGACCTAGGACTGGGAAGAAAATTCATCTTTCAGCAGAACGGTAACACTAGGTACAAGCAAAAGCAACAATGGATTGGGCCCAGCAAGAAGAAAGTGAATGTCCTCAAGTTGCTCAGTCAGAGCCCGGCCGCCCTGAATCCAATATAAACCTGTGGCAAGACTTGAAAACTGCAATCCACAGGCAATCCCCAACCAACTTGAAAAAGTTTGTGCTTTTTGCCAGAAGAATGGGCAAAAACTGTACCATTCTGCTATGCAAAGTTGGCAAACGCCTGTCCTAAATGATTAATGGCTGTTATTTCTGCAAAAGGGATTTCCACCAAGTATTGGTGGAGGAGTGTGAAGTCTTATGCAATCAAGACTTTTTTACTTTTTTTTTTTTTTTTTTAATTGCTTTTGGAATATTTGTATAATTGTTCTTTCATGAAGAAAGTGTAAAGCAGGGGTTGCTAACTAGTCCTCGAGAGCCACAAAGAGGCCAGGTTTTCAGGATATCCACAATGAATGTGCACGAGAGAGATTTGCATGCACTGCCTCCATTATATGCAAATTAGAGGCAGTACATGCAAGTCTCTCTCTCGTGAATATCCTGTAAACCTGGCCTGTTTGTGGTTCTCAAGGACTGGAGCCAGCCACCCCTCTCTATTACATTCATCAAGAAAGAACAATTATAGAAATATTCCAAAAGTAATTAAGAATAAAAAAAACCCCAAAAAGTTTGATTGCATAAGAGTGTGTTATGAAGATCAATGAGAAAAAAAAAAAGCTCCTAATTAATGCATTCTAATTTGTATATTTTATACAGCAGAATGTGAAAAAGGCACAAGGATGGAAAGAGTTTTGCAAGACGCTGTACCATCACTTTCTCAGTTTCCTTTCACAGATGTGATCACCAGATCTGTCAAAGTACTGATACCGGCTGTTTCACCAAAGATCCGTACAGAAAACGTCATCAGTAGCTGATGGGAAAAAAGTAAAAAAAAACAAACAAACAAAAAAACCCCACACCCTAAATAAGGAGTGTTTTAGGTCCTGGGGTTGAGAAAAAGCTGTCCTCAAAGGCTTAGGTGCACTTAAAGATTTAAAAAAAAAAAATAAATTGTGAAAATTCATGCCATTTGTTACATTTCAATAGTCCATAAGGCAAGTAGCAACATGAAACCTCTATCAAAATATTACTTCTAAGCTTTTACCTTTGAAATGCATTCGGTTCTGTTTTAATTGCTTTAGTTTCCATTAAGTACCCCAAGAAGAACCACATTCAGACAAGTATAATATACTGCACCACACAGAATGACATCTCACCAACTGTGTATCAGGCGTTTTCAACACGCATCTATTACCCCTTATACTGTAAGGGGTAACAGTGCGTCGAAAACGTGCAGCCAAACCCCCCCCCCCCCCCCGAAAACTAATAGCGCTCATCACGTACAAATGCATGTTGATGAGCCTATTAGTTAGTCACCCAGGATACTGAAAGTAAAATGTGCAGCCAAGCCACACATTTTACTCTCAGAAATTAACGCCTGCCCAATTAACTGCTTTTCTGTACACCTTCCGACTTAACATCCTAGCAATATTAAGTTGGAGGAACCAAAAATAAATAAATAAATAAATAAATAAAAACCTGCCCACTGGTCAGCGGGTTAGAAAAACGGACGCTCAATTTTACCAGCGTCCGTTTTCCTACCCTGTGGCTGTCAGTGGGTTCAAAAACCGGCGCCGGTAAAATCGAGCATCGGTTGTCGGACCCATTGATAGCCGCCTCTTCCACTAATAAGGAGGCGCTAGGGATGCCCTATTGTTCCTAGCGCCTCCTTATTAGCGTGACACCTCATTTAAATAGAGAATCGAGCACCCAGGAGAGGTGCCTGGGCTCTCCCACACTTTTTATAGTATCGACCTGCTTGTGGATTATTCATAGCATCACAACTAATCTTATCCAGCATAAATGAGCTAACTAGTGGCACACGTTTCCACGTGGCTACTTGCAGAGGTTCAGGGGAACTGCAGGTGTGCTATTTAAACAGATTCAAAAACAGCAATTAAAATACTAAATAAAGGCTTTTATAATCTGTTCAGTACATGTTGAGTACACCTCTGCTCACTTTTCCCAGGGGACTGCATTTCTGTCCATTAGGCCTTCAACTTTCCCAATGTGCGGTATGTACGACCATGCAGATATCCCGGGTTTGGTTCCCACACCAGGATTCTGCTCCCCATGTTGACCGGGGCAGTTGATGCTGCAGAGGCAGAGTTCACTCTCCCCAAGAGGAAGAAAAGCCTTAACCTATGCTCAAAGGTGACACCTAGTGGCCAAACTTAGGGTTCACATTACCATGTGCTGGGGAGAGCCATGGTCTGCGGCTCCTGGTCAAGGATGATTAGGGACTTTGGTTTCAATTTTTAATTTTATTTTTTCTGGGAATTTAAATGTTATAAAAAAAAAAGGACAGTGGAAAAAGATTTTTCAGTGATTTTTCTCCTGTGTGTTATAACAAAATAATTTTCCACTAAAATTTTTTTGATAACTTTGAAATTTCCAGGAAAAATAAAATAAAACTGAAAACGTAGGTCCCTAAGGGTGGTCTTTGCAATGGCTGGACTAGATGAAGCGGGAGGGGAGATTATTAAAAAAGGTAAAAAAAAACAAAAAACATCTGGCAGTTACAAATGCAGGCCCATGAACAGTGCTGAGCCCAAAGGAAGCCAGTTTAGATTGAGTCCCAAACCAGAAAAAACAAACAAAAAACCAGGACTTAGAAATGTCCCAGGGAAGCAGATGGTACTGCCAGGTGCATGGTTCTCAAAAGACGACACCAACTTACCTGAACAAAGAAAATAAAGTGCTTAAATGACGTGTTAAGGTGAGCCTCTTCCTGCAGCTGGATCACAGAGTCGAAGTGCTGATGATAAATGTGAGCATAAACCCGAAAAAGGCGCTTCAGAATGGTCTTTGCCACAGACATGAAGTTCTTGGGAAAGGGCACCCCTAGAAGCAAAAAGAAACACAGAACCAGGTCAGAGACCTCCCTTGGCCTCGTTGAGCCGAAAACACCCACAGCCCAGCCAGTGCTTAATCGCTCTGCAAGCGGCACGCCAGCCTCAACTCTGAGGGTCCGTGAGCTGCGAGGACCCTGCAGCTTCTCCGGCTGACCTCACTGAAGCTCTTTCGAGACCTCCACCTTAAGCACACATCTCCTCAGCTTCTGCTGAAACCAAGGGAGGGAACGGCCTGGCACCCTTTGGCCACAGGTGGGCGTGGGGGGTAAATAACTTTGTCAACATTAGCCCCCCCCTCCTCCACACTTTCCTGCTCCTTTTAAAAAGAAGGCACTCGTTGAGTCTTCTGCTTTTGGGGAGTGGGCAGGGAGGCAGCAGAGGGTGGGGGGTGGGGGGAGTGGGATCCAGCAGTTTCCTCTTATGCCTTTGAGTACCCAGGCTCAATTGAAACCGACCTCTGTTGGCGTGCAGCACCATGAGCCTTCATTCACACAACTTACCTGGCAGGATCCCAAGGGGGTCGATGGATTCCAAGCTGCTTATCCCAAGAATAAGCAGGGGATTTTTGCAACTCCATCTTAATAATGGTTAATGGACTTTTCCTCCAGGAACTTGTCCGAACCTTTTTCTAAATGCAGCTACACTAATAGCTTTCACCGCATAAGCTGGCAACCAAATCCAGAACTTAATTATGCGTTGAGTAAAAAAATAATTTTCTTGATTTAATTTGTTTTAAATGTATCACCTAGTAACTTCATTGTGTGTCTCCTAGCCTTTGTACTCTTTGAAAGAGTAAAATGATTAACATTTACTCGTTTCTCTCCATTAATTTGACAGACTTCCATCATATCTTTGTTTCATATGACAGATTCTTATGGGCAACAGCAAAGTCAGGTAAACGCTGTACTGCTTATATCATCTTGCAGATGGTGAAAGAATGCTGTGTGGCACACAAATGACAAAGGTCCCGCAGATTTTAACTTCTGAAGATGAAAATGCCATAGGGGAAATCTTGTGTACAGGGTTGTGCACTCATACTTTTCTAGTGGCATGATCAATCGTGATGACATTACATCATAGTTTTAAAGGCACAGTTTCATGAAAATGGTCTCAAAATTTTACAGAGTTTGACCACTTGCCAAACTCTTAAGAAAATCTATTCAGCAGCTTTTAAGATGGATCAGACACAAATAAAAAGTATTCAACTTCAAAACTTTTTCAGACTGTTTTTGTCTTCATCTAATGGGTTTTTACACTATTTGATACTTTATTAGAAGCTGTTGCAAACCAAACCTTGGGCATTTTTTAAATGGAGAAATTTAATAATTACCTGTTTTTTTCCTTGAAACCTGCTAAATCAGTCCAGATGTGTGGGGCTTATTCCATCCTGCCAGCAGATGGAGACAAGAGACCACACTTTTCTAGTGATATCATCACTGCTCTTAAGTTTGGCGAAGACTGGGCCTCTTGACAGCATACTTTTGTCAAAGCAATGATAAACTCAAAATGTACCCATTAAAAAACTTGCAACAATGCTATTAAAACAGGAAGAGAACTTCCAACAGATTAGAAGACAGAGCAATCTCAGGTTCTCCCCTCAGGAAGAGCCTGTAACCTTCTACATCCTTGAGGAAACGAAGCCAAGGATAAGGATAAATACACAAAACATAGCCACAGTTTTTCTGGGTGGGTTCTGAACTGGTGTAGCATGAATAAAGAAAAGAACATTATTAAATTCTTCCTCTTTTTCCATCATGCTAGACTAGTCCAAACACACGTGATCTACCCAAGCCCCTTAAATATGGGGGAAGACAAGGCTGCCCCAAGAACTCCTGCTCTAAATGCACTTCTGCTTTAGCTTGCGCATAATGTTTAGAGAATGAATGTAATGGCGACTACGTAACCACCTTCTAGATTATCCTCGTGAGCAGTCGCTGAAAATTCTGCCTATGAAGTCTAAGCTCTTGTGGAATGAGAACAAAGAGCCCCTAGCATCTGATATCCCTTTAGCAAGTAAGTGTCTCTTCAATCTATCTGGCCAAAGGCGATTTCGAGGCTGCTTTACCTATGCAACGGCCACTGTACAACAAATCTATCCATTTTCCAAAATGGGTCTTTCGCCTTCAGACATCTAAGAAGAATGCACTGGACATCTACAAAATGAAGGCTACCCGTCTTTCCGTGATCATTACTCTCCCAGAAGGCCAGGAGCAAATAGCCTGAATTAAATGAAAAGGCAATACAACCTCATGTGAAAAGACTGGAACTGGCCAAAAGGTGACCAACTTAGCAGAGAATACCAGGCAGGGATCTCAACAAGATAAGGCCTGCTATGAAATATGCCTAAAGGAATAGATAAGTACTAGAAAGACTGTCTTCAAGGAAAGATCCTTAGCAACGCCTACTTAATTGGCTCAAAAGGACAATCCACTAGAACTCAAGGTCCCACTGAGGAGCCAGGGCCCTTATTTGAGGGCAAGTGTTTGAACACCTCTCTTCCCCACCAAAGAGGAAATGGACTACATATGGATGAGCAGCCACTGAGATATCCCCCACCCTCAAGTGCAACCTCTGTAACATGAAATAAACAGTCTGAATCTTCAGGAAATAGAGGGTCACAACCTCAATAAAGTGAGCAAAATTAAAAAAAAAAAAATTTAAAAGGTGCAGCTACTAAGGTTAAAAATGTACATCAGGCATGGACACGGTTTAAAAATATCATGGAAGCCCAGTCCAGATGTATTCCACGCATTAAAAAAGTGGAAAGAAGGCCACACAACTGTCAGCAAGGTTAAATGAGAGGTAAGAGAGGCTATTTTATCAAAAAGAACTTTTAAAAAATTAGAAAAAGGATCCATCTGAAGAAAATAGGAAAAAACTAAAGCATTGGCAAGTTAGATGTAAAACTTTGATAAGACAGGCTAGGAGAGAATTTGAAAAGAAGTTGGCCATAGAGGCAAAAACTTTAAAAAATATATCTGAAGGACAAAGCCTGTGAAGGAGTCTGCTGAATCATTAGACAATTGAGGGGTGAAATGGGCACTTAGGGAAGATAAGGCCATTGCAGAAAGACTAAATGAATTCTTTGCTTCGGTGTTTACTAATGAGGATGTTGGGGAGATACCTGTGCCAGAAATGGTATTCAATGGTGATGATTCAGATGAACTGAACCAAATCACGATGAACCTGGAAGATGTAGTAGGCCAGATTGACAAACTAAAGAGAAGCTAATCACCTGGACCAGATTGTATACATACCAGAGTTCTGAAAGAACTAAAAAATGAAACTGCAGATCTATTACTAGTAATTTGTAACCTATCATTAAAATCGTCCATTGTACCTGAAGACTGGAGGAAGGTCAATGTAACCTTGATCTTTAAAAAGGGCTCCAGGAATAATAAGGGAAACTACAGACCGGTAAGCCTGACATCAGTTCTGGGAAAAATTGTGGAAGCTATTCTAAAAAATAAATAAATAAATAAAAAATAAAAAAATAAAAACATAGAACATATAGAAAGACATGGTTTAATGGGACACAGCCAGAATGGATTTACATAAGAGAAATCTTTCCTCACCAACCTACTACATTTTATTTTGGAAGGGGGTTAAAAAAATATATGTGGATAAAGGTGAGCAGGTAGATACTTGTGCATTTGGATTTTCAGAAGACTTTTGACAAACTCCCCCATGAGAGACTCCTGAGAAAATTAAAAAGTCATGGAATAGGAGATAATGTCCTACTGTGGATTACCAACTGGTTAAAAGATAGGAAACAGAGAGCAGGACTAAATGATCAGTTTTCTCAGTGGAGAAGGGTAAACAGTGAAGTGCCTCAGGTAAACAGTGAAGTGCCTCAGAGATCTGTACTGGGACCAGTTCTTTTTAATATACTGTATATACCTGTATATAAGTCGAGCTCATGAATAGGTCAAGGGCATTTTTGGGGCACAAAAGTAAGAAAATTGCTGTGACCCATGGTTAAGTCTAGGGTAAAACCTAGAGGGCTTATGACTATCCCCGGTGGTTCACTCCTTTCCTCCCTCCCCCATGGCTATCCAGGGGTCAATGTTAATTTCCTCTTCCTCCCCCCATAATTATTCTGATGACTATCCCCAGTCCTTCCCTCATGGCTATCCCCACTCGTTCACTCCTTCCCTCTCCCGATATATTAATTCATGAGCTGCTAGTAGGATGACGACAGAAGTCTGGGGGCATCCCGGGCCTGGGTTCCTTTGCTTCCAGTGAGTAAGTTACGGTAAGTCCCAGGTTCACCAGCAATCATGGGCGTTAGCTCCACCTCCTCTCCCAGCACACAGTTCTTCACCAGCGCGACTCAGAAAAACACAGGCTGGCCAGCTCTTTCTCTGAAGCAGTGGGGCAAGGGACCCTCATAGCTGCCTTGAACAGCTAATCACACTCCTCCTGCTCCTCTGTGATGACCACGGCAGCTAGATCAACCTCTCCTATCATTTCCGCAGCTGCAGCCCAGGCCCGGGATGCCCCCAAGCTCTCATCGTCCTGCTAACAGCTCTGAGTTAAGATATCGGGAGGGAAGGAAAGAGGGAGGGAAGGACTGGGGATAGTCATCACAATAATTATTGGGGGGGGGAGGATGAAGAAACTAGCATTGACTCGTGGATAAGGCGACCCTTTTTTAAAAATTAATTTTAAGACTTAAATTTCTCAACTTATACACAAATACCGTATTTTTCGCTCCATAAGACGCACTTTTTTCCCCCCAAAAGTGGGGGGAAAATGTCTGTGCGTCTTATGGAGCGAATGTAGCATCACAGACCATGCGAAACCTCTCCCTCGGTTGTTAGTTTTTAACAGAAAAACTCATGTCTTTCAAAAAACAGCAGTTCAAAATAAACAGGATGTGAAAAAAAGACACAGGCCACTCTCCAGTGGATTTAAAGATAACACAAGTTTGATGCATTGAACTTTCTTGGGAATCCCGCAGCAGTGACCTGTACAACTATAACTCTTTGGTAATGGGTTCACAAACGGAGAGCGCGTGCTTAGTAAAAAATTAAGGGCTATTCTTCCAAAACAAAAGAAGTTTGCTGGATGCTGTACTGGATTCATGGAGTTCAGATGCTGAACAGTCTACCTCTGGACAGCCATATCCCACCTCAGATCAAGAAGGTGATGCTGAGTCCAAACAACCAAGTAAGAAAAGAGGAAGATACAGGCAGTATTAACAGTGAGATACTAGAGGAAGCTATTGCAGTGGTTATGAATGGAAAAATGAGCGTTTCAAAAGCACGGGTAATTAGCCCTTTTATTCTAGGATATGTTTGATCGGTAAGGTAAATGTCTCATTAGATCTATAGTGAAACATCTGTTGACCTGCAAATCTCTCAATATTTGTTTTTCTTATTTTCCTCCTCTAAACCCTAGGTGCATCTTATGGTCAGGAGCATCTTATAGTGCGAAAAATATGGTGTATATATATATGTATGTATTTATAAATGATCTGGCAAGGTGAGTGAGATGATCAAATTTGCAGACACATTATTCAGAGTTGTTAAATTACAAGTGGATTGTGATAAATTACAGGCCCCCACCCCCCCTGCAAAACTGGAAGACTGGGCATACAAATGGCAGATGAAATTTAATATGGACAAGTGCAAAGTGATGTACATAGGGAAAAGTAACCCACACTGTAGTTACATGATGTTAGGTTCCATATTAGGAGTTTCTACCCATGAAAAAAAATCTGGCCATCACCATGGACAATACTTTGAAATCCTCAGCTCAGTGTGCAGTGGTGGTCAAAAAAGCAAACAGAATGTTAGGAATTATTAGAAAAGGAATGAAGAATAAAATGAAAGATGTCATAATGCCTCTGTTTCACTCCATGGTGAGACTGCACCTAGTACTTTGTGCAATTTTGGTCGTCACATCTCAAAAAAGATATAGCTGAACTGGAAAAGGTACAGAGAAGGGCGATCAAAATGATAAATGGGGTAGGACTGCTCTCCTATGAAGAAAGGCTAAAGAGGTTAGGGGTGTGTAGCTTGGAGGAGAGATAGAATACAAAGCTATAAAATCATGAGAGGAATAGAATAGGTAAATGTGAATCAGTTATTTACTTTTTCAGAAAATACAAAGACTTGGGGACACTCCATGAAATTAACAAGTAGCACATTTAAAACAAATAGGTGAAAATCCTCTCTCACTCAACATACAAGTAAGTTCTGGAATTCATTGCCCAAGGGTGTGGTTAAGGAAGTTAGCGTAGCTGGGTTTAAAAAAGGTTAGGGCAAGTTCCTGGAAAAGTTCAGAAACTGTTATTAACCAAGATGATTTGGTTATTTCTGAGCATTAGCAGCATGGGATCTATTTACTGTTATAATTTCTTGCCAGGTACTTGTGACCTGGATTGGCCACTATTGGAAACAAGATGCTGGGCTTAATGGGCCCATGATGTGACCTAGTATGGCAATTTCTTATGATTTTATCTAAACCCTTCTGCAGAAAAATCAAAATAGTTAAGATGTCTGCTCACTAGTGACCAAACCTCACAAAAGCTTTCAATAAAGAACCACACTTGAATATACAAGGAAGTTGAGTTCTTATGAACTTTTAATATGATAGACATGAGTATGGAAGATTATCCCTTCCTGCCCAAGCAAGCCTCTAAAGGGCCAGGCCATAAGACAAAATGGAGACGGATCTTGCATTAGAATTGGTGCCTGCTGCAACAGGTCCTGACTGTCAGGTAGGTGGAGAGGATTTCTGGTCAACAGTCCCACCAGATCCGCATACCACAGACTCCTGGACCAATCCGGAGCTATCAGAATGACTGTCAAGAAATGAACCTCTATCCTTCTGAGCATCCTGCCCATGAGCGGCCAAGGCAGAAAGACAAAAGAGTCTGTCCCTTGGCCAAGGTTGAATTAAGGTATCGATCCCAATGGAGCCCTATTCCTTCTAACTGACAAATTTGTCAACCTTGGAGTTTCTGCAGGTTGCCATCAGGATCAATATAGGGAGGGCCTGACTGATCCACTTCCATTGAAAATTCTCCTGGCTGAGTTCCCAGTTCCTGGATCTAAAGTACTTCTAAGAAAGTCTGCCTGAACGTTTTCCACTCCCGTGACATGAGCTGCAGAGAGATGCAATAGATTCTGCTCTTCCCAATTACTTTGAGCCACAATGGGACTTTGAGTGCCCCCTTGCCTGTTCACATATGCTGCCATGGTATTGTCTGAGAACACCTAAACTGCCAACCTATCAGCACTAATCTGATAGGTCTGGTGTCCAGTCTGTTTATGGACCACATTGTCTTCTCCTTAAATGAGAGCCTCTGTGCCACATGGTCATAACAGTGAGCTCCCCAGACCAGTAAACTCATGGCCGAAGTTACTACAATCCAGTTGGGAGGCTCAAGATTAATTTCCTTCAACAGATTTGCAGGAGTTTCCCACCAAGGTTTATCCTTATTGGAAGTGGAACAGGAAGACAATCTTCGCAATCCGGTGACTTGGGGGACCAAAAAGAGTCAAGGAACTCTGTAGAGGATAGATTTAAGCTCTAGTCCACAGAACCAAGTCCACTGTGGTTGTCATGTAACCATTTGGAGATAATACCACATCCTGAGTATTTTTCATAACAGAAGTTCTCACCCCTGAGCCAATAATTTGATGATTCTGATTTGGATCAAAAAGACATGATCCAATCTTGTATTGGATCAAGCTCCCAGGTATTCAGCTTGCTCTTCACTTAATTCACCACCCAGTTAAATCCTTCCAGAACGTGGACCACTCTGATCAATGCCAACTAGCTTGCCTGAAATAATCAGACCCTTCTAAATTAGATGAATCATGCCACCTTCCCTGCAGAGGGCTTCCGCAATCATCACCACCACCTTGGAGAATGTTATAGACCCTGTGGCGAGACCAAAAGTAGAGTTCTGAACTAAAAGTGCTTTTCCAGGACACAAAACTACAGGAAATGTCTGGTGATACTTCTAGATAGGAAGGAGAAAGTAGGTTTTAGCAAGGTCCAGGGATGAGAGAAATTCTCCTTCCTCACTGCCACTATGATGGAATGAAGAGTTTCCATCCTTAAGTGGGGGATGCGGAGATGTATTATCCATGTGGGTGGTTCCAACCTCATTCTACTGGAAAGTTTCAGAAGGACTGCCCACTAAGATCTGCTGTCCATGAGGAAGAGTCTAAGTGGAAGCCAAATGTCAGTCATGCGATTGTGGGGACCAGGAAGACTGAAGCAAGGTTTGGAGAGGATGCACATGGGTACTGGCCCGTGAAACCAAATCCAAAGTTGCCACCATGGCAGCAGATATAGCTTGTTCATGGGTCTTGACTGCCTTGAGTCACCTCTCAATGGACTCCCACTCTGACAGAACCATGTCTTCCAGGGCCTGATGGAGGGGAAAAGCCTTTGACTGCTTGAGACTCCCATAGGAGCTTCCTCAAACATGGAATCCAACAACTAGAGAGAAGTAAACATTTGGGAAATGAGGAAACACACCTCTTTATGAAATAAGCGGATGATGGAATCATCTTCCTCAGAAGACAACTCCACTTCCTTCAAGGAACCTGAAGGACTGTCTACCTCCTGCCCCTCCTGTGCTCCAGAATCCATGGGGAAACCTCAGAGGACCCCCCTCCCCCAAATCTAGTGCTTCCCTCATGAGCAAACGGCACTTGGCCACTGAACTTCCACAAACAGAAAGGCCAGGGATTGAGCTCTGGGCCCCAGCTCCTTGGACCCCTCCTCCACCAGGTCCCTTTAAGGAATAGAAACATTTGAAGAACCCCCTCCTCCAAGAGGGAGAATAGGGGGCCCTGGAGGGTCCCCTGTCCCAGCTGACCCTGTGGTGATAACACCAGGGCTCAAGAAAACCAGCAACAGCAAAAACTTTCAGAAACAGTCTGCAAGGAAAATTAAAAATAGCAGTCATTCCAGCTGCCACACAGGCCTCAGCAAGAGAAGGGAGGCTGGGGAAGGAGGCCGAAGCACTTGTACAGGCTAGTGCCCAACACTTGCTCTTCTAGGTGGGATCCTACTACACCACTCCAAAACTGCTATAATCTGCTGAAGACTAAGAATACTGGCTTTTTCTGCACTGCAGCATCCTATATGCTGATGATGTGTCAGAAAAAGCTGTGTCCTCTGTCTCCATCTGCTAGTAGGTGATAAAAACCCACACATCTGGGCTGGTATAGCGGGATAAAGAAATTACAGTGGCTTGTTATTTGCCTTCTATAGCCTACACCATCTGTTTTTCAAGTGCTAGCTAGACCCAACCCTGCTTAGCTTCCAAGATCCAACAGCTTTGCAGTCACCCAGGGCACAAAATTAACTATTGCCCTTTATAGAACTAGAAATCCTCTCTCACAGCAGGTGTGAGCAAGAAAGGATGGATCAGCAACCTGCTAAATGATCTTTTCTTCTTTAGTTTGAAGGAACTGAAGAGATCAAGGCAGCCTCCCAAAGCTCATCTTCTTCTTCTGAGTACAGGAACAATCTACAGTTTGATGTATTGCTCACTGTTTAGTACTTCCCTATAAACTGATTTCCACAGTGCCTTTGCTTTAGTGAGACAATGCTATCATACAGCTGCAGACCCATGGAAAGGGATTTCTGCAGCTGTATAGTCGCAATCTGGCAAGTAATTTCTGCTGGATGGGAGATGTAACACACTGCTGCTCTCTCCTCTATCAGACAGTGCTATTAAAATCATTTGCTATGGCATTTCAATGGTTATGTTTTCAAGTCTATGTCAGTGATACGGAAAGCAATTTCTGCAGCGCTGATGATTTACAGACCACTAACCATGGCGTTAACCTTCTGCTAATGCTCTGGATAAATAGCAGGGATGACTAAAGCCCTTCACAGCTAATGCACCAAGGACATCCTGACCTTCTAAGGTTAGCAGAGTGACCGTGACAATTGGAAAAATAAACCAAAGCAGCTTTGGAAGTTCACGAAAGCTACGTAACAGTAATGTTTTGTTAGGAAAAAAATGCACAAAATCTAGGGATCTCCAACTCATGGCTGCAGCAGCAAGAATAACTCAGCAGCCCCTGGATGACATCAGAAGTGAAAGTCACATGGTAATAATACACATGACAGAAGAACAGATATGGGGGGACAGCACTATGAGGGAAGTAGGAGGAAGGAAAAAAAGGGAAAAGAGGAAGTGGGGTAGGAGATAAGACAGGCAGAGGAACAAAGGGTTAAGATGAGGTAAAGATGCATCAGAAAGGCAAGCTACTAAAGAGAAACAGAGAGTTTTGGAGAGGAGGCGGCCTATTATGCAGGAAATAGATGTATGTGAAAAGAAAATTAAAAGGAAAAGATTTGAGATAGAAGACAACAATAATGTGGAGAAGATGGGTCCGCTGGAGGGAAGGATGGGAGGTAAACTAGAGAAGAAATACAAGAGGAGAGTTATTAGAGGGAAAAGGTGAATTTTTGAGAGATAAATAAAATGAGGGAGGAAAGTGCTCAGAAAATGTTCTGTTTGACATTTTCATTTTTTATAATCTGTTATGATGTCATGATCATACAAGGAAGGGTGCCTAGTTATTAGGGATGTGCATCGTTTTTTTTGATTGATGAAAATATCTTATGATATTTTCTAATCCGTCATATCGGGGGTCCCCGAAAATGATAGGAAAACCCCATGAAATTTTCATGTGGTTTTCTTATTTTGGGGGGAGAAAGGGCACACAGAAAAAAAACCCGAAACCCATCCCGACCCTTTAGATCTAATTATTTACAATCCCCCACTCTCCTGATCCCCCCCAAAACTTGCCTAAAGTCCAGCAGGGGTCCCGGGAGCGATGTCCCCCTCTCGGGCCGTCGGCTGCCACTAATCAAAATGGCGCCGATGGCACTTACCACACAACAGGGGCTATCAGTGCCATTGGCTGGCCCCTGTCACATGGTAGGAGTTATGGACGGCCCGTGCTATTTTTTAAGATGGCGCCAGCCGTCCATTGTTCCTAACATGTGTCAGGGGCCGGCCAATGGCACAGATTGCCCTTACCATGTGACAGGGGCTAAGGGCCACCGGCGCCATTTTGTTTACTGGCAGCCGACAGCCTGAGAGCAGGAGATTGCTCCTGGGACCCCCGCTGAACCACCAGAGACTTTAGGCAAGTTTTTTTTTGGGGGGGGGGGGGGTCGGGAGGGTGGGGGATTGTAAATAATTAGATCTAAAGGGTGGGGGGGGGGGTGTTTCCCGGCTCGGGACAGCCGAAAAAAAAAAAAAAATGTCCGACTGCGGGAAAGGAAATTTCCTGCGGGTCCATGATACCGAGACCAGAACCAATTCCAGCACCCTATTCACATCTCTACTAGTTATAGATACCATGTTGACCAAAACTCACAGCTTCTTGGCTTTTGTGTACTTACGAATATGATCATTACTTTATAAATTCTGTTTAGATCATAGCCCTACGGCACAGGTGGCTTCTGGACAAGCTTATTTAGAAAATGTCCCACGGTCTTAATCCTGGGCACTGGGAATATTTTTCAGTCACAGCCTTCCCAGTGACTTTGTAATGATCCCTTCCTGATATTTTTTTTTGGGGGGGGGGGGGGAACCCTCCAGTGGTATGTAGTGTTCTTTTCCCCCCAAGCTCAAGTACGGCCTGTGCTTCGCTCCCCACTGCAAAGTGTGGGCAGCACACACGCCAATAGTTAGGGCTGAATTCAATGAACAATGTGCCAAATATCACCTCCAACTGCTTTCAGCACAGGATTGGAAACCTGATGGGAGTTAATTACAGAAATATAAGGGATCTATTTTCTGGGCACAGAGGCACTTAGTAATGTCACTTACACAGGTAGACTTTTCTAGGATTATAGGCTTGGTTACTGAAGCCCTGAGACTCATGATCTGCACAAAAGATGACATTTTGCAACTTACAGGTGATCGTTACTGTGCAATAGAAGAGATTTTTTAAAATCTTGTATCCAAGAAGCCTGTTTCATAATCTGCCACAATATTAAATTTTTTCAGTTTCAAAACTCTCACATTTCTTTTATAGTTGGTGACTGCAGTCTCCTGTTTTAAGAACCTTTTTCTGCATTGTATCAGTTCAGGAGTAGATTCTGCAAGAAGATTTAGGAAACTCTGCAGCATTTCTGCAACACATCTGTCTAAATTTAAATCGGTTTTGAATATTAAATGTAAACTCACATTTGCATAATAAAAATAAAGTAGCTTGCATGCGTATAATTGAATTTGTTCCGTTACGTTGTAGGGACTAGCCTTAAAAGTAGCTGTGTGTCACTGAACCAACAAAATGGTTCTGAGCAAAGGCGGTCGTTACAGCGACATATGGAACAAAGCATGGCTATTGTTTTATAAGCAGGACACTGTTTAAAACTAGCTGACATGGCTAGTAAGACACAAACCTGCTGAGGCTGCAGTGGCCTTCTCAGATATGGTGATCAGTTAGGCAGCACACACTGATCAACAAGCTGTGTCTCCCTTGCACATCCACCATCATGTGAACCTGCTGCTAGGA